>NC_056732.1:1894883610-1894996665 GCF_019279795.1 Protopterus annectens | reverse complement strand
GGGTTGGGGCCCAGTCTACAGCCCCAGCACAGCCCCATCCTGGGCAGTGAAGGAACAGTGGCAACTGCCTATGGGTGGGATATCAGTTCCACTGTTGCCATCTGTGGGCTCATGGGCTCTGGATATCCAAACCTCCATCCGCAATTGTGTAACCCCACAGGGCATACACGCCCTGTATCTTGTTTGTCTTGTCTGTTTACCTCCCCCTCCCCAGCTGTACCGACTTCCTTCACCTGACATACCACTCACCTGAAAAAAAAAGGGCACTCTGTACCCACAAAAAATTACCCCCATAGCTGCCCATTCCCACATGTCTGCTGGACATGGAACTATCAATTACAATTGGCTGTACAACAAGTATTATTGTTGTCCTGACACCTCTCTCAGGGGTGGAAGGTTTCAAATTCACACCAAATTACATACATATGCACAGCTGTTGCTGATGAAGAAATGGGCAGCTATGGGCCTTACCTACATCCCTCCTGCAAATCCCAAGCTTGTTTCCCTACTGTCTTACCCTCTTTGTGCCCCCTTTTTTCACCTTTCCTGTCTCCCCATTTTCTTTTCTTTCAAAGAAAATAGAGCGGTGTCCAGAGTAAGCACGGGTAGCGGTTGTACGGTGTGCTGTGGGAGCAAACCCGCCAGTGCACATGCGTGAGCTCCGCGCAAACCAGTGCTAACCCGGTTAAAACTGCTTAAAAGTGCCTTAGTCACTTTGATTGACAGGTCCTGTACTCAGTTCAAAAGCAAAATAAAATCCCACTGTCAGCCCCGAACCCAGGACCTTGGAAACACTAGTCTGTATGACCTACCACTAAGCCATGACTCTTATACAAGAACATTGTGCTAAAATAAATATAACATGTAATAGTAGGGATGAATGTAAAGGGAATATAGGATGTGTAGTACCAAAGATGTCATGTAGAATTACTGTCAAAACTACTGGATTCCCATAATAGTAGTGTGTGAACACAACAGCCATGCTAGTTGTTAGCTTGTAGGTAATAATGTCAGTTAAAGTACATATATAAATGTATGTATATGTACATATATATATATATATATATATATATATATATATATATATATATATATATAAAAAAAATTTTTTATATATAGTTGTAGGAGTCATTGTGCATACACACTTACTACAGGGAACAGGAGAGAGGAATGGAGAAATGTGAATCTACAACACAGCCTGAATCATGAGAGAGATACTAACCTTTACACTCACAGAACAGTGTCCACAGCATAGCAGCATGGTCCCGCCTTCAATCTGAAAGGGCAACGCCTATCCCACATACCCTTTTATAGCACTGACCTGAAATCACAGTGAGAACTGCAATCAGTACACAACTGGCTGTATGCAATTAGCAAATGCTGGCTTACAATTGGTGCAGAGGCCATCACATGGACCTATGCAGATACCTACAAAAGCATCCAGTACTAACACCCCACACATGCAATACATTCATTGCACTGTCTGGAGGCAGACAGAGGAGAGAGAAGGGGAAGAGAGAGAGAGAGAGAGAAAAAAAAAAAAAAATATACACTGTGCCCCTGTCACAAGCTGTCAGCACTGACAGTAGAAACAGCAAGCAGAAGCTGTGGTAACGCAACCAGCTGACAAACACAGGTAATGCAAAGTAGCAGGTTAATAGTGTGCATACTGTGAACCCTCCAAATGTGTCATAGGACTGTATCTATAGGTATGTCCATGTGATAAGTTGTGTTAGTAGTTCCACCAAAAGGGGATGACCATACATTACATGTCAATCATTCTTAGGCCATGATCCTGGCAGCAGTTGTCTGTGGTTGCCCCAGCAATGGCTGTAGTGACTGCTTTGAAAGGTCAGCCAGGTTCAAAAGGCAGGATCAGCCCATCACAAAGGCACACTGGCTGGGAACAAGTGTCTGCAGGTACCCGATATCACTGCATATGCATCCCATACTGCATAATTCCATAGCTTAGCAGACCAGGCCAGTTATGCATATGATGTGGTAGTTCCCAGGGTCAGTCAAGGTGCCTCCTTAGTGGTGTGGGACCACTGTGCTGTATGCCACTGTCCAGGTACATATCCTGTAGGCCAAGATAAATTATCAGTGTTATATGGTTGTATGTCCTCTCAGTGCAGGTAGCACACATCCAGGGATACCATGAGGTCACAGTGATGCTTTTTTGTGCTCTGCTGAGGGGGGCCCTCACCTGGACATGTGAGATGATAGGAGGTTACATAGCTGTGATAAGTATTTCAACTGGTGGGGAGAAGGAGGGGGATACGTACTGAACATGTCTGCAAGACTGTTGCCAATATCCGTGTGTTTGGTGAATGTTAAGTAGGTGTGTATTAACACAGAGCATATCTGAGGCATGTGGTCCATATGTGTAACATAACTGAAGAAGGCCTTGTGGTCATCCATAGTGTTTGTGGCCATTTCCCTCCCAGAGTAGGCCATGGCTGTTGTTATGATGGACCGTAGGAGTACCAGTGCTGACCACAGATGCCTTCCCTTAATGTGAATGTGCTCTGTCCTGCAGTAGCCTCCTGCTATTGTTATACAATCTGCCTCTGCCTGGGGTCCACCGGACAGGATGTTAACCTTTGTGCATAGGGTCTGGGTTAGAAATGTGCGTGCAAGTTCCATGCAATCTGTGGCATTTCCGTGGTAAGCATTTGCAAAGGGGTCAGCAGTGTGGCTTGTGGCTTCCACTGGCCCAGTGTGCTGCATGGATACCATCTCAGTCCCAGCAAGTGAATAACTGTCTAATCACATACATATCAAAGTAGTCTACTGTGCTGGTGGTGGTGGTGGGATATGTATATCCAGGCCGAGTAACTTTCCACATCACAGTAGTGGGGTGTCCCACATACAGTACCTTGGGATGAACCCCAAGTGAGGTTGTGCATTGGACGTGTCAGTGTGTGCTGCCCGATGCGGCATGCTACTATGTTGTGTGGAATGTGGCACGTATTGTTGCACAGGTGTTGGCTGAGCACTGATATCTGGCCATGTCCACCACGACACACACATGCAACATATGGGAGTAGTAGTATATCACTACACATGAGTATCATGTATAGTATGTGTGCCATATATTGCTGACATAGTCTGCTGATATCCTGTTTGTGTTCTCTTCCAGGAGATGGGCACAACCGCCTACTCTGCAGCGGAAGATGAGGAGATACACCAGAGCCTGGAGCGGGAGTATGACATCCTGTTTTCCCCCAGCAGTCAGAAACAGCAGGAGAGGGCTGCACTGTGGCAAGACCTTGTCCGTAGGGTAAATGATATTGGCACGCATAACAGGACATATGAGCAGGTACGACATCACTGCAGTGATTTAATCCAAAATGTCCGTCAGCGATCAGATATCCACAGGCAACAGGTTTCCACAGGAGGTGGGGGGGCCCCATCCCCCTCACCAGACTGGAGGGGCTACTCCTAAGTGTTGTGGCTCCAGCCCCGAACAGCAACAGCAGTACACCTGCATTATGATGGAGGCTGGTTCCACACAGCAGCAGACATGAGCGTGCAGGTAATATGCCATATGTACACTTGACTGTTCTGTACACTGTATCATATGCAATATCAATGGCACAGTTGTGCCCACTGACATTAATCTCATCATTTCTGCAGGTCCCTTTGGTTACAGCAGGCAGGCCATCCATGCTGGTGAGTGTGAACATAACCTATAATACCTGATAATGCTAGTAACAGTAGTGTAACTCAGTAGTGCTCTGTGTGTATACGGGGGTGTGCATGTGTGCAGGTGTGCCTGTGCCCATGTGTGCAGGGGGCCTGTGTCCCGGGGCATGTGTGCCTGTGTCCCGGTATGTGCATGTGTGTGTTCCCGGTGCATGTGCATGCACATGCCATGGGGCATGTGCATGTGTCCACGTGTGCAGGGGCAATGTGTTGTGCATGTGTCCACATGTGCATGTGGGGGCATGTGCTGTGCCCGTGTGCATGTGTCCCCATGTGTGCATGTGTCCATGGGGCCTGTGTGCATGGGGCTGTGGGGCATGTGCCCACGGGGCATGTCTGCATGGTGCCTGTGTCCATGTGTGCATTGTGCCTGTGTCCATGTGTGCATGTGTGCATGTGTCCATTTTGCATGTGTGCATGGGGAGAAGTGCATCACTGGTAACAATGTCTGGAGACTGTAAACTGTGTTTCCTGTCTTCCTCCACAGGTTCTGGTGCTGCTCTGGTGACCTGCAGCAGGGAACCTGAATTTTGTCCCAAAGGTACTGGTAATGATGATATTTGTGTAATGGTACAGGAAGGTGTGTCAGGGTCGCCATTGGTCAGCCAATTGACAGTACACAGCTGTCAACCCCATCATTCGCACAGTCATCCTGCCAGTACATCCTTTGTCACCATTGTCCCTAGGTGATGGACAGGATACAGTGGGCATAGACCAGGGTAATGTGGACCTGTGGAAATGCCCCACAGCAGCCATGGGCAGGGTCCTCCGATGGTACCAAAAAGACAGTTGCCCATGGGTTCGTGGGAGCATCCGGGGGCTCTGCCTCTGGGGGGTGCCCAAAGAGGTCTGTCAACCTCAGCTATGTTTGGACTGTCATGCAGGCACAGTCATGGGAAAGGTACACCAGACAGGGTCTGGGGGAGCTGGGGCATGTCGAAAGCCATGACAGACAGTATGCGTGACATTGCGGATGCTATCCGTAATTTCACCGATGTCATAGACAGATTTGGGGGACATATTACAGCAGTTCCACAACCAGATGTCCATGAGCCAGGGCAATGGGGGGTTTGCATAAACGTCCATGGAAAAGCAGCTGGCAGTCGGGATGACAACAGGCGCACATGCCCCATAGTGCCAGCAGCCCCCAGCAATGCGGGGTCTGTGCTGTCAGGGGCCCCAGGAGACCGTGCATGTGGCTCTGGACAGTCCCAACAGGGACCTGTGTCCAGTAAACACACTGCTTCTGACAGTACCCAGTCTTTAGTACTGGATACGGTCCATAGCACCCTGCCAGGCACAGGTACCGTGCCCGTCCACAGACACTGATCTTTTGACCTGCCAGGTGCAGTCTGTGGCTGTCCACAAACCCCCTGTATATGGCAGCCATGAGGTGGAACTGTGTGCGTGCATACACACATGCGAAATGTTAACACCTAGGGTGAAGACATACACACACACTGCCCCAACCTGCCCCACCCTGTACTGCTCCCCCTCCCCAACACACATACACACACATGTCAATTGGTGGTATCGTGGCTGACTCAGGCATACCTAATCCACACCCTGTGCATATGATGACACTGCCCCCTCCTGCAATCTCCAACATCATTGCAGGAACAGGTAAACACTTTGTGATGCACAGGGTGACTACAAAAAGTGTATTAGTAGTATCATGTTGGTAACAGTACAGTGTGCTGTTATGACTGTGTGTTTATCCCAGCATGCCTGCTGCAGTAACGTATGAATGTCCTGAATTGTTATCTGCACCCATAGTACATACCAAAGTATAACAGCTGCACATAATTGCAGGGTGGTAAGGTTGTCAACAGATAGCCCCATGGGTAGCACAGGGGAAATCAAGTAGTGATATGCAAGGGTGGACATGTACAGTAATGGTGTCAAGTTGCCCCCCGACTATGCAATGTGGATGTTTCCCATGTTGATATGTGTGCAGTACCAATGTAATCCAAATCACAAATAACTATGACATAATATCGTTCTACCATGGGCATCTGCGGGTATTCCTGGGTACATGTTGATAGTGCCTACATATTTGCATTGTACTTACTGTTATTGTTACCTTCTTTGTTGTACAATGCACTACTTCCAGCCCTGTTTACTGTAGCTTTGTTTTGCATGTTGCGGGGGTTTCCCCGGAACACTGCTTACACCCTGCAGAGTTACAGTGCTTCTTTTAAATCCTAGTGACATCTGCATAGGCGTCATGTCAACTTACACATGACAGAACGTCACTGTTTTCCCTTTGCACTTTTGTGAAAATTGCACGTCTTACCTGGCATTTACCCCATGTGGGCATATATGCCAGTGCTATGAAACAGTAATAACCCCCACATACACACCTTCAGTATGTTTTCCCCCTTGGCCCTATGTGTTGGTACTCACCATGGCAATCCACTACTAGGGTAGCATGTGCAAATCCGTGAATCACCTCATGGTCCAGTTGTGGTTTATGTGAGTCATGTGTCAATGCACAGCTGCCACATGTATGCAGTCAGCCATCACCCTTGGCCAGAATGTACAACACATGTGTGGGATGCCACCCACAGCCAATCTGGGGACTGGGTCCTGAACCCAGTAATGCCATACCCTGTCAGGTGGCATGTCAAAAACTACATCCTGGAAAAAAAATCCCTGCTGCTACTATTGATAATACCCCTGATAGGCCAATGAGACATTTCAGGCCCTAGCTAGCCATCTACCCCCAGCCCCCCGGTCCTGAAAGTAGCATCCTGAAACCACTTGCTTTAGCTGCCAACCAGTCACCACTTCACCCCTGTACCTTGATTGAAACAGTGAAAACCCCTACATTCTGCTGATCAACTCCTGCCGGTACCTATCAAACCAGATGATTTTTTTACCCCTCAAAGTAATCAAACAACCATGGTTTAAACTAAAATTTCCCCCCATCTGGAAAATATCATATGTAATCCCACTTACAAAGGAGGCAGCTCTACTGAATTCTCCCAAATTTTAGGCCAATAGCTATACCCCTCCACTTGCAAAGATTATGGAAACTTTAGTCATAGACAATTCATGCACCATAATCCAAAATTGCCTTATGGCAAACTCAGCATGGCTTCCGTCCTCATCACAGCACTACTTCAGGCCTCCTAGCCTTTACTAACACCATAAACCATACTTGCAACACTAATTATATATCCTCAGCCCTCTTTTGGGTCTTTCCAAGGCATAGATATGGTTGATCACCCAAATTGTAATCCACACCCTGCAAACATTCTGTCTAGATACTGGGCCTTCCAATGGTTTCATTTTCCCGCATGGTCGACATCAGGCTTCTGGCAGAACAAACCCTTTTAAACCCTTTTACCTAACACCTCAGAGTACCACAAGGCTCTATACTAGGGGCCCCTTTCTGTTCTCCATCTTCATTAAAACCCTTTTCTGTCATCCCAAAAGTCAGCTTTCCAATATTTAAGACTACTCTGATCTGCTCAGCCACATCTCCAGTAGAGTTATGGTCAGCTACCCAGACCACCTTTAATACAATAGAAAAATGGCTTTCTGAACATCGCTGATCCTAAATCCCAAAAACTAAACTGCTGTTATTTCACCAATAGACCTTTAATAACATCAACTGATGGCACAATAATCTCCCCGACCCATCTACTAACTATTAGGTGTCATCATAGACAATAATCTCAAATGTGACCTACATGTTAACCAAATTATCAAGCCCAAAAGAAGACTAGGGTCACTTTACAGAACAAAGCCTTCCTAGCCCCCCAGCTAAAGGTGCCATAGCTCCACACCTTGTTTCAACCCTTCTGTATGCATCCCTCTACTCTAATATGAACAAGACTGTCCTTAACAAACACTCAATTTGCTATAACCACATTGCCAGGTTTGCCACTGGGCTGCCTTTTAGGACACATCATTGCATCAATCTAAATCGGCTTGGTTTTTTAAAACCCAGCCTAATACAGTATAACAACTGATTATGGCCTATAAAATCCTCTATAATCTGGACAATACTCCTGCACTTCAAATATTATCACCCCTATAACAATCCTAGACTGCTTATCCTCTAACAAACTACTAATTCAGACTAGCAAGTTTAATAACACAGCCGGTGATTCTCTCTTTGCAAACTCTGTAAGTAGAACCTGGAACTCACTTCCAGCTGATACTACCCTACTGTGCACCTTAGGTCAATTTAACACTAGACTCAAATAACATTTGTCACTTAACTGGCTATGTCAATGTATCAAGCCTGGCCCCGAATGTGTAAAATCTGTGAACCAGTTTACTGTGTAATTTAATTTAATCCTGACTTGTGCTCAGGACTAACATTAACCTGTGGAACATGTTTCTTGCCTTTTGTAATATCTGTAAATAATCTGTTTGTAATATGTAATGCTGGTATTATGTAATTTTATCTGCTTTCCCTTGTAGTTTTCTCCCGGCCTCCTGAAATGGACATGCATCCAGTCAGACTATCCCCTCAAAAATGTAGGATAAATAAATAAAATAAAATATATTACAGTGACTACAATACAAGTCAGACATTGACACGCCCGACAGCATGCTGAACACACTGGGGCATACGTGGGGGTCAGAATAGCATTCCCAGCATCACACCCGCAGCTGGGACACAGGCATATGTTCCATCAGAAGAGCACATGCCACACATGGCCCCACATCCCCCCCCCTTTTTTTCCACACAAAACACCAACCCATTGAAAAGGGAATTCCCCAAAACCCCCCCTTCCCCCCCCCCTTAACCCTATTTGTTATGACACGGGAAAATGCATTAGCAGAGTGTGCTATTAAATTACTGGGAGGTTTTCTTCTCCTGCCTTATAGGGTGCTGACATTTTGGGGAATGTGCATCCTGTAGTGTATTCTCCTAGTTCCCAAAAAGGGATACTTTTTCATACAGTCTTGAACACCCCTAACCCCCCCCAAAACGGGAAATTCAAACCCCTACCTAACTATGTTATGACACTAAGGATGCATTAGCAGAGCGCTTTTCGCATTACTGGGGGTTTCCCTCCTGCTGTACTTATAGGGTGCTGACATCATCAGTGTTTAGAAAGGGAATGTGCATCCTGTGTGTTTTCCCAGTTGCCAAAGGGACATTTCTCTCACAGCCTTTCACACACAAAACCCCCACCACAGAGCATTTCGGGATTAAAACCCCTACCTAACTATTTTTGACACTTGGGGGAGGAAAGCAGACACACTATCCAATTACGGGGCATCTGTTCTGCCCCTTTAGTATTTATAGGGTGCTGACATCTTTATTTCTACAGAGGTATGTACTTAGTACTACCTGTCGGGTTGGGGATAGCATATATATGCATTTGCAGCCACCTATGTCAGGGCCAGATATGCACATCGCACTGGCAGGTTATGTTCTATACCATGTTTTGGGGGACCACAGGACCTGTAACACACAACACAACCAGTCCAGAACACCACACCCACATCCAGGCCCCTTCTTCCCTGGGAACAGTGCCAGGATATGCAGGTGTTCACATACACCTTTCCCAGTTGTTAACATCAGGTACAGGTTTTTGTGTGAGAACTACTCAGGCCTCTACCACTTTACCCTACCACTACAATTTGTGGGTCCATGTGCTATGGCAGAACCCACACCCAACATGGGGGGAAAACATATTGGACCTGTCCATCTGCAACGTGGGTACTCACTGTTCCCACCCGAGGTAGACCACCATTGTTGATATCTGACCATACCCACCTTTCCCTGGAATCCATATCCCATCTCCACCCCAGGCAAGGTTGTCACTGCACACAAACTGTATTTAGCACAAGCAGACTCTACACTTGTGGACTGGGGTGGGCGACTTCAGGACCCATGCTGGGGACTATACTGGCCACTCAGCATAATCCTTGACAATTGCATTCTATGAGCATGTGTAAATTTGCATTGGTCATGCTATCCCCATATACCCAAATGCTCCCCAACAAGACACCTGTCAGCTGTACACCAGCCATATATGTGCCGACAACAGACAGAGTGACCCAATACATTGCAGAGCTGTAGCCCACAGAGGGGGGACATCTTTAACAGTTCCCGGCACTTCATTCACACATAATCATTACAACACAGTGTTGACAGTGGAATTTCCAGAGAATGCAGATAGGGCTCCCTCAGTCTGTTATTGAGGACACCTACTGTCAGAGATCCTCCCAAACCCCCTTCCCCACACACCACAACATGGCTGTGGCTTAGCACATTCAATCCCCGGGACCTCCACGGGGCCCTGCTTGACAGAGGCACAGCTCACTAGCCTCACATGTTGCCTTCTGTGACCTACTTTACAGTGGCACAGTAGCCCTATCCTGGGGATGCAGATACCAAGCACACTCTGGCTGAGCTGTCATTCCCTAGCGCACCAAGCCTAGTATTGACCTCTACGCCCATATGTTCAATTGTCGGATGCACATTTGTTGTGCTGTTCTACTGTTTGCAGGTCTTTACTGCCATAGCATTCCCTGTTCCTATGACCAACTTGTGTATCTGTGGAAGACGTTTGCATATGAATCCACTATATCACTTATGTCTCTGGTCATTTACTGTGTGCACTGGGCAGATTGCTGTTTGTGGTTGGTTCCTGGACCCCGAAAATACCAGATATGTGCGGCCAACTGCTAAACGGAAATATGGCCTAAGTGTGTGAGCATGCCCAGTTCAGCCTTTCCATGGCATGTTGTCTGACATATGCCTCATTTATCAAAGTGAGTGAGCATGCCCAGTGTGAGCTTTCCATATGTTGCACTCTGAAGTCCACCACATATTTGGGTGTGTGTGAACTTCAACAATATCTCACGTTTATGGTTGTGTGTTGGGTGTCATGTTGTGTACTAACTGGCCAACTGCATTGTGTCTGCCAGAAAAGGGATTATACTGTGCCTGCAGGGATTGCATGGAATACTTTGCAGACAGTTCTCAACATACTTTCATAATGACCTAACACTGTAGTACCGTATAGTGTACTGGTTCAGTACTTTCACTGTGGTGGACAGTATCCTGGGCTTTAGTCCTATGACTGCTTGACATCTTCATAGTGAGCACAACAGACTGCGTAGGGGCCAGTTGTGCACATATGACCATGTTGCATTATGTTCAGATATGGACTACCTACACCAGGCTCGTCCAACATTGGTAATGTATTCCACAACATGGGTGGACATTGGCAAACACTAGCGATGTTCCCTAGGCCATTTCTGATGCTAGTCACAGGGGTGTTTGTCCTTCGAAACACATTGTAACTGGAGTTTGCCATGACATATGTCATGGTTAGTATACTGTGCCTCCGTCTACCTCTGACATAACAGTGATACCCAGGGTTAGCCTACCATCTCCCATCCACTCATCAGGATTCCTCTTGAGGGGTGTCAATTGACTCTCTGGCTGACCTGTACCAGGAGTTTACTGAAGAGTGGGGGTGCCTTCTGTGTTATGGATCATTCTGTACAGCTTGTCCTATGTATGTCAGTGCTGGGGTTCAGGTCTCTCATGTGCATAGCTCACTGCCATTCAGATTGTACAAGGTGCAACATGTTCATTCATTCCAGGTTGGACATGGCTTCATACATCAGGCACAGCTTTCCTGTAGCTGGGAAGGATGGCGGGGTGTGGGGGTGCAGTTTGTTTACTCAGGCAACACATGGCATCTGTTCATGCTCTTTGCTACTCCTGGTGGGGTACTGTTGTGGACTTTACAGTTGATGGAGGTGTCTGCTGGGTATATCCCACAGGGGCTATTGTAGTCAATTGTGAGCTGATGGAGGATGGCTGCAGAGCCACAGTGAGTTCCCTTATCTACATCTGCCAACCTTCATGTTTGGGGGGTAATGGTTTTTTCTGTAAATCCCCAGTTTTTCCAAGGAATTTCACCTTTTTTACCCACTAACCCCTTTTTTAAACCCATGGGTTAAACCTTTTAATTTTTGGGGCACTGAATCCAGGGGTTTTCATAAAAGGCTTCTTTCTGACATGGTTGGGTACATTTCTGTTTTAGGGGTTTTTTGGGTTCTTGTGTCCCGGGGGGGAAGGGGGCTTTTTCCCTCCAAATTTTACACATCCCCATTTCCAACCTTGGGAATAATCAAACCCCCACCCTTTTATGCCCCTAATTGCTTTTTTTGGACATATGGGGATTCTGAAGCTTCTTTCCTTGGCTGGGTTTAACCCCCACACATGGGGTAAAAAGGGGGGGGGGGGGGGGGGGGGGGGGGGGGGGGGGGGGGGGGGGGGGAGGGGGGGGGGGGGGAGGGGGGGGGGGGGGGGGGGGGGGGGGGGGGGGGGGGGGGGGGGGGGGGGGGGGGGGGGGGGGGGGGGGGGCGGGGGAGGGGGGGGGGGGGGGGGGGGGGGGGGGGGGGGGGGGGGGGGGGGGGGGGGGGGGGGGGGGGGGGGGGGGGGGGGGGGGGGGTGATCCTTTATGGGGTTCTCCCATTAAGGCTACACATATGGATTTCATTCCCAACTTACCATTTCCCCAGCACAGGACCCATACATACCTTTTTTGGTTTTTGCTTTGCAATGTGGTTTATCGCATCTAAATTTAACCCCAAATTGTGGGGTGGGAAATTTTTCATTGGGGGGCATATGCATTGAGACTATGTTGGGGGGTATGGTTTTTTTTTCGTTGTTCAACATTCTTGGGCCCAAAAGGCCTACCCCAAACCTTTGGGAACCATTTCCGACAATTTTTTTTCTGGCATGGGTTATCAGGTTCACCCACCATTGTAACCTAGCCCGGTTGTGTGTTTGACCCCCTAGTTTTTCCATTTAATTTTTTTTACTTCCTTGTTGGTCTGCAAGGAACCCCAAACATGGGGTCATATCACTGGCATTCCTTTTGGGGCCCGTTCCACCAGGGTGCCACCCTTGTTGATCTGTCCATTCCCTGGATTATTCCTCTCCACCCCAGCAATTTCATGGAAAACCCGATTTGACCAGCTCAACCCTTTTGTTCCCGGGGTGGAGCTTCCAAACCCTGTGGGACTTAAATGGCCTCAACAAACCTTACAATTTCCTTTTTGGGCATGTGTACAGTTGCTTGGTCAGCCACACATATACCCCTATTCCACAAAACCTGTCGTGTAACCATATTTGCCGTCAGGGGCAGAGTACAAAACATTGAGGCTGTACCCAAAAAGGGTCTGTAAAGGGCGCAGGCACCATTCACCTTTATTAAATTTTCAGTAATTGTCCAAGAATGCAATCTCCCCCATTGGATTGGGGCACCTACGTTAGAGACCTGGCCCCCCCAGGGCCCAACCCTGCAATGGTTTGACACCAAATTTGGGGGTACCTTGCCCCGTTGGGGGACATTTATACCTTTACATGTTGCTTCTGTGCTCTTTCTGGAAGTAGTTTCTGGATGCAGATGCCCGACACTTTGTGACTGTTATTCCCAGGGCCGCCTTGTATTGCTTTCCCATATGGGTTTTTCGTGCCAATTTTTTCTTTTTTTGTTTTGGTCTTTTGGGGCCCTAACATCCTGTTTATGAAAATTTTGGGAGTGGGATGTTTGCTATACAGGTCCAACACTTTGTCCTGAGTCATTACTGTTCATGGGAGTTTCCTGGGTGGTTGGTTCCTGGATTTTCGCAAAAAAACCCTTTTGTGTTTCCAAATCTAAAGGGTTGGCTAGTGTGTGGCTGCCTTGGGCCCTTTTTATGGCATGGTTTCAAGGGCCCCTTTTCCAAAATTGCAGCAGCCAGGTACTTTTTAAGGCACCTGAATCACCCCATTTTGGGGGGGGTTGAATTCAACAAACCACTTTTTGTTTTTGGGTGCATGTTGTGCTACTGGAACTGCTTGTGTTGACCGGGATATCTTGTGCAGGGTTGCATGGGACTTGCAGACAGTTCTCAACATACTTTTATAAGACCTCATGTTCCTTAGTGACGGGTACTTTCAGGGGGTTTACAACCTGGGCTTTAGTCCATACTCTTGCTCTTCATGTGAGCTTTGGCAACAACTGTTTTTTTAGGGGCCCAAAGTTTTGTGCCCCAAAATAAAAATCAGGCACAGTACCTCTGTTGATGTTGTGTAATCCTTCATGTCTGTGTCCCAATATGACAATCTTCCTAGCACATTGGCTTGTGGGTGCCACATGACAGTTAATGTCACCTGTGTCCTAGTTAAAATTTTTTTTTGGCCATTTTGTTTTATTGGCATTTGTGGCAGTAGGGCTCTTCTTTTGTTGTCTGGGGTGACACAGTGTCCCATCAGACACCTTTCCCCGTATCAGCATGTTGTTTCCTTGGGTGATGCCACCAGCTTGCGCATTTCTTGAAGTTTTGTTGCGATCTTTTGGGGGCTTTTAAACAAGGGGTTTTTACTGGTGGTATTTTGGCCAGGGGGCTGGGGGGGTAAAAAAAAGGGGGGTTTTTGGGGTTAATTTATCCAGTGTGATTACTCTATGGTCTGGTGTTACCAGTGAGGGGTACACTTCTCATCTTGCCATCCAGTACACATGTTTCTGATTATCACATCCAGTATGCGTACCCCTCTTGTGGGAGTGGTACATTGTTCCTGGGCATTTTGGTTTATGGAATCTGGGTAATTTTCTCCTACTGTGTCGGTTCTAGTATAATGCTCCCAGTGTATGTCTGGGTATTTTCAGTCAAGCAATATAATGTGGTTTGGAAGTTGATATATTCATGTATTCCGACATAGGCCAGGTGCAGTTCCTGGTATTAGGACAGTAGTCTGCAGCAGGCTATATACTGGGAGGCGGTTTTAGCCATTGGTAGTTGACCATGGCTAATCCATGCTGCTTCTTGTTGTAGTACCAACATGGGGGTGTGGTTATCCTTGCCATTTCTTGCTAGTCACCCTCCTTTTGTAGCTTGTTCCATGTTTTGCGGCTGTACAGCACAGTATGAGGTGTGACCTGGTAGTGTTAGGGTGCTGATGTGAGCCTTGACCCAGTTCTCTATTACAGGACTGGTATCTACATTCTCCATACTGTGTGCGTTTACACTGCACACATCTTGCTGTTTATACATCTGCAATTGGGTAGCATTACATCTAGGTTCCTATCCCTTGTAGAACCTATGAGGGTGGGTTTGTGTTTTGGAACTTACCTATTCAGGGCATGCTGTGGGTACTGACAGCCTTTGCCAGTATCCATGGGGCATGGCATGATTGGTGCACGCCACCCCTAGCAGGTGATGCATCATGTCAGGCTCCGCATGTCTTCCCAGCCTGAAACACATTGGCTCCCCTTTGACTAACTGCATCACTTCAGCCAGTTATTGCACTTGATCATCCTATCGTCATTTTGTGGCTTCATGCTTGGTGAGGGTGGATGTTAGTCAGGCTGCTCAGGTGTGCATATAGTACATGGTGTTACATTACTTAACACATAGTATTCATGCCTCAGGTGGTGCTGCAGGGCTGCCTCTGTTGGATGCGCATATTACACTTCCCTGTACATGTTTGTAAGCAGGTCATGTCATTTTAGGCATCCATGTTATTATTTGAGTGAGTCAGAGGGGGTATCATTCCCAGGGTTCCTACTGAGCCAGTGTATGTGCTATGCGTTGCCTCTTTGCCAAGGCCAGGGCATACAGGGCACGCCTCCTTCTGCCTACTGGGGCAGGCTCAGGTTGTTCGTCCTCCAAGTCATGCTCTGCCTGTGATGGCCTTGGCAATGGTGGGGGGCTGTTTGGCCCGGCCCTATGCTGGTCCTGCTGCAGCTGTTTTTGCAAGATCATATTATGTAGCATAGCACATACCATGACAATTTGGGTACATGTGGTTGGTATGTGCTGCAAGGCTCCACCAGATGTGTCCAGACACCGGAACCGTGACTTGAGCAGCCCAAACACACGCTCTATTACATTACGTGTTTGTGCGTGTGCCTCATTATGGCGTTCCTGTTCAGGTGTGTGTGCGTTTCTGATGGGTGTCATCAGCCACGGCTCCAGTGCATAACCTGCATCCCCCACTAGGTGTCCGTGTGGGATGTCCCCATTGGCAAATGTCTGGTACAGCTGCGTCAAATGCCAGATGTGGGAATCGTGGTAACTCCCAGGGCAGCCAGCACACACATTCATTATTATGCCCTGGGCATCACACACGACCTGGCAGTTGATGGAGGGGAAGCCCTTGCGGTTAATGTAAGCCCTACCCCCCTCACCAGCTGGTGCTTTGATGCGTATGTGCGTGCAGTCTATTGCACCCAGTACCTCAGGGTATTCCGCTATTTGCTGGAAGAGACGCATATTGCTGCCCAATAACTCAAGGTCATTGGGGAAATATACATGATCACCGACATGTGCTGACATGGCATCCAGGAACTGGTGCAGTACCCTGGAGGCTGATGCCTGTGATATCCCCATCATATTGCCAGTTGGTCTCTGGAAGGTACCTGTTGCTAGTATTCTTAGGCCAACACATACCTTGGTTTCCACTGAGATGGGTTCCCCTCTGTTGGTTCTGTGTGTGAGGCGTGGCCTGCACAGCTCAACTATTTGTTGCAGGAGCTCTCTGTCCACTCTATAGCGCTCTACTATCTCCAGCTCATGTAACCCGTGGTAGGTGACCCTGGGCCTGTACACTCTTCTCCGTCTCCTCACTGTGGGTTGTCTGGCACCATCTGCATTGTCACCACCCTCAGCAAGTCGCCTATGTCTCATTATGACAGCTATGGCAGCCCCTAACATTTCTGCTCTGAGTTCAGCTTTTTCAGTTTTCCCTTCTATTAGCTTACTCCTTTCTTGCAGTGTCTCTTAAGGGAAACATCCTGCACTATTGTTTGCAGAGTTTTAAGTGCTGGGCTGGGCTACTATTCGCCTGTGTAATTGCCTGCTTCTAATTGTTTTCACCTGCTAGCTTCAGCAGTTATCCCTGCTAGCTTCCTATTAATTCTGTTGCTTTCTTTTTCCTCTCTGTTTCCTCAGGGGGGAGCAACGTGCATACTATCAGAAACACGCTCACATGGCTTACACGCGTGCACATATGCTTACATGGTTCAGAATCTACTTATTTGGGTTAAAACGCGCGTACACCCTCGCAAACACTGTTACACGTCTACCAACAGCCTCCAACATACTCAGCCTGCCCTACACATGCGCACACCCACGCAAACAGTGTTAAACATCTCCCAACATGCTCCCACATGCTCACTCTGCCTTACACATGCGCACACTGCCCTACTCACGCTTCATGGTGTGCACACGTGCGCATGCACGCACAGCAAGAAACTTTGGTGTAAGTAACAGTGTACACCTTCCATTTCTTGACTTTCCATGACTTATCTAGTGGCACACCTCTTTCCATGATCTGTGCCTGTCATCTGTCATGTTACACTGTCATCCAATGAACTGCATTTCTTTCTACCATTCCCCCTGTGATGTCACCTATCTCCTACGCTATTCCTCCCCCTTATGTATCTCTTACACTACTCAGACTGTGCTCATTTGCTATGTGACTGTGAGATTCAGTATCCGAACCTCATTTACATGAGATTGCCTACTAATGCTTAGTTACATGTCTTAGACTCAGCTTCCCCCCTTAGCAACCACTACACGGTGGCCATGTTGTTTTTGGTCTGCTGGTCCCTGCATTGTCATTCCATGTATTGCATGAAACCCACATTTGTGGGTTTATAACCTTCATTTTCATGTTTTATACAGCGCAGCCCGTTTGCGTGGGGCTGCGCTGGAAAAAAATTATATTTTTATTATTTTGGCATTGGGTTATATTGCAAATGGCCACATATTTGGCCATTGGCATGCTGCATGTGTCATATGCACCCTTTTTTTGGAGCTGACATGGGCTCCGTTGTGGAATTTGCAGAAACGTACTCAGTTGTCAACTGAGTACATTACTGCAGCTAAAACGTCTCTTACATGGACTGGTTTCTGCTTCGTGGATAGCTAATATACCTCATTTGCATACCTTTCGGTTGCAAGTGAGGTATTTAGCATGTCCATGCCCAGTCCGTGTAAGAGACGTTAGTCTCTTACATGGAGTTTAGGGCTGTTCCTGGATCGCGAGGCTTGCATGGAGTGTTGCACGTCTCTTACACTCTGTGCAAGCCTTCTTGAATCCTGCCCAATGTCTTGATTTATTGCTGATGGACACAGCCTCAGTGAATACATTATATGATGTCTACAGGACTGCTATTCACTTATGTAACTGGTAATTGGGGTGCTTTCAACATACACGTCCCTTTTAGTCTGTTGTAGGGGTTGGATCCACTGCTATGTTTGCTGCATTACAAATGTGCAGATCAATGACAGAAAAGAATTACCAGAATATGAAAAAGACTCATAATAACACAAACGGAGGAGGACAGTGCTGCATTGTAATGGGAAAAGAAAATGGCAGTAATTATAAGAGAGAAATACTTTTTCAACCACTAAAAACACTTTTAATACAACATTTCAGATG
The DNA here is from genome assembly GCF_019279795.1 of Protopterus annectens. NCBI lineage: Eukaryota > Metazoa > Chordata > Ceratodontiformes > Protopteridae > Protopterus > Protopterus annectens. The sequence continues at coordinate 1,894,978,529 of NC_056732.1, read as the reverse complement.
AAAAGACATATCTTCCCACTGCAGGCACTAGGAAATAACTATTACTTTCATGCCCCTTTCTTTTCACTAATTGATGTTACTTACATATGATCCAGGCTAATTCACTTTAGTGACAGATTTGACACCTCAGGAAGCGTGTGGGAGAGGGTGTGTCACTAGTTGAGGGATTGTAAGCTTTCCTTCACAAAAGGCATTTTTTTGAATGGAGTGGAATAACTGCTGTGAACAGCATAAAACAGGCCCTGAGAGGAAACAAATGAGGGTCAATCAAAGGGAAACTAGAAGCAGTCCTGTTACAGAATGTATGTAGAATGACTGGAACTCATATTACTGCCATATTGTATTTCACCAGTAATGAGATAAACACCACTTCCTAATATCTAGCATATAGCTGAAACACCTTATGTCCTTATGGGGTCATTTGCATATATCATAAGGATCATAGGACCATAGGAGGTTACTAGGCTAATGTCCCTGGGGCCCTTACAAGCCTAGCCAAGAGTTTATTCCCAGAAACAAACCCCAGTCAACACCTATCGCCCCTGTCAATGAGGCAAACAGGTGGAACCCCTGGAACAAATTTGTGGTTTCCCATCCACTCATCAAGGTTGTGCTTGAAGAGGGTCAGCGAGGTGTTCAGCGAGGTGTTCTGTTTGACGTGTATGGGAAGTCCATTTCAGAGACAGGGTAGCCTCTGGGAGACAAACCTGTCTCTTCAGTAGGTTTTGTTAATGTCACATATTAGGTTCAGGCCTTTTGAGCAGGTAGTGCATAAGGAGTTAGATTTATGGATATGGAGCATCTCTAGTAGGACAGGGTCTGAGATTACCTTGTAGGCGAGACCCAGATCACAACTGAGCAATCTGTACGATACAGAGTAGAGTGATAGTGATTTGAGCCTGTCCATATAGGACAGGTGTTGGAGGCCATGGATTCTCTTTCTGGGGTATTTCAGTGGCCTTTCCATTTGGTGCAGATATTTGGAGAGTTACATCCCAAATGGGGTGTTCTACTCAATTATTGTTTTAATGATGGAGGACTATAGAGGGGTAATAACCTCCTTTTTTCTGGATGCAGTCCCTTGCTGCCTCTGATGCAAGAGGTTTCAAGGATTCACACAGTGAAAAGTCTAGCTTGGCTAGCTGTTGCTTTTGGGTTTTTTACTGAATAGTTTTTTTCTGTGTGACCTTGGTACTCATTGTTTTAATATCTAGCATGACTCATCAAAGGGGACTTGAAATGGATTCTAGGAAGAAATGAAAGCAAGGAACCAAGTTCCTGTTAATTTGGCAAACCCATGCCAGACGTTTTGTTGGAGGACATTACATTTTTACAAGAAGCGCTTAGAGTGAATTTGATGTAGTAAAATAGCTCAGAAAACAAAGATGCAATGAAAAAAAACACATTTTTGAGCTCTAAGATGGAGTTTTCCTTTAGGAGTGTGGCAGTGGTGATTAATCTGGAGAGAAGGGATAGTGCTGAGGTATATCCTACTTGATATGTTTTATAATGTTTGCAACTCTTTGATGATTTGTCTGGTTTTATTTCTATAAGTTCAGCTTGCCATAATATCAAACAGTTTCTCTTCATTCAGAATCCTATGCCCCAGAATCAGTCTTCACCAATACCTGAATAGTTTTACAAGCATTTCACAGCTATATACATTATTTTGTGTCATTACTCACCCCTCATCTATACACTTCTAATATAAATATTAAGCTATATAGCCTAGCTCTTATCTACAATAGTAGCATTTTCTGTCCTGCCTAGTTCCTTCCCTGACCTCCATTTCTTTGAATGTCTAAGCACTATGATCAATTACCTATCTGAAAACCCCACTAATACACCTCTTAAACAGCTCAGTGTTCAACATCTATGATCACTATCTATTGTACTGTAATATTTTTCTGTTTTCACATGAAACTAATCTAATTAGCAAACATATGTAACTGTTTATGTATATTATTTAATGTCTGCTCATGTATATTACTGAATGCCTGTTTAAAAATATTTGTAACATGTTGTTGCTTTTCTCACATGCCTCTGCTGAAAACGTTTTTTGACTAAAAATAGTCAGACAAACCAGGCAAACAAAAGTAAAATAAAATAAATAAAAAAGTTAGTGCCGAGGGTTAAGGTTCTGAGTTGTTTACTGTAGTTAAGGGTACAGGGTTTGAATCCTTCCACTTCCATTTGCCTACTGTGTGGTTCTGACCACGTCACTTGACCATACAGTACTCCAGGCTCACCCCTGAAAACAACATTTACTTACAGTGGGCTATCCCAAGTAACAATTGCAAAAAGAGAACACAGTCCTCTGAAGTCTAAAGAAGATTGCAAAAATATTTTTACCTGTTGCTGGTCTCCCTTCATGGTAAAGAAATGAAAGATTTTATACCAGCCATACAAAGGACCATTGCTTCCTTTCCAGTTGCTAATATGCATGGTCATAGTAAGTGAAGTATTAAGTGTCAGATTTTGGCACTTGGAAGTAAATACAAGTTCAGTGATTTAATTATTGTGTAGGTTTAAAAGCCAATTCAATGAACACAAGTTAAAGTTTTTATTTTTGTTCAGTCACATAGCAGAGAAATGACACCTTCACATGCTTACTGAATGTGATTTTCTGTGATAAAGTCATCATACTGTTGTTATTCGAACAAACACCATTCACCAAAAACACACATTCCCATATTCTGAATAGCAATGGACCCAGGACACAGCCTTTAAAGACACCTGAGGAAGTTGTTTATGGGGTAGCAACATGCTGTTGGACTAGAAAATAAAGGTTCAGTCATAAAGACCGGTAGAAATTCATTCCATAGGAGAAGGAGAAAAACGGAATGCTACTAAACAGCTTATTAAATCATAAAGAGTAATGTACTGAAAAGCTTTTGTAGACTCTGTGAAAAGAACCCTTGACCTTTTGGCCAAGATCAAGTGTAGTTGCCCTTCCCGGATTACATTTATTAATGATGAATATTTTATCTGTAAGCATGACCAAGACACTTTGTGTGGGTCTGTGTCTAATGTATCCATGGAGATGTATCAATACAATATTATATTGCATGTAGCTGCCCCTCTCAGATTACCTTTATTAATGTTTGTGAAAATGTTATCTATATGCATGAACAAAGCATTTTGTGTGCTTCTGTTTAATATATTCATGCAGCTGTAATGATACAATGTTATATTGGTAGGGAAAGCATCTGATCATAAACAGTACTTTCCTGAAGATTAGTAAGGTATGGCAGATGACAGCCAGGTGTCTGGAGAATAGTAAGGTGTGGCAGATGAGAGCCAGGTGTCTGGAGAATAGTAAGGTGTGGCAGATGAGAGCCAGGTGTCAGAAGATTAGTAAGGTGTGGCAGATGAGGGCCAGGTGTCTGGAGATTTGTAAGGTGTGGAAGATGACAGCCAGGTGTCTGGAGATTAGTAAGGTGTGGCAGATGACAGCCAGGTGTCTGGAGATTAGTAAGGTATGGCAGATGACAGCCAGGTGTCCGGAGATTAGTAAGGTGTGGGAAATGACAGCCAGGTGTCTGGAGAATAGTAAGGTGAGGCAGATATGAGCCAGGTGTCTGGAGATTAGTAAGGTGTGGCAGATGAGGGCCAGGTGTCTGGAGATTAGTAAGGTGTGGCAGATGACAGCCAGGTGTCTGTTGATTAGTAAGGTGTGACAGAGGAGAGCCAGGTGTCTGGAGATTAGTAAGGTGTGGTAGATGACAGCCAGGTGTCTGGAGATTAGTAAGGTGTGACAGATAACAGCTAGGTGTCCAGAGATTAGTAAGGTGTGGTAGATGAGACCTGAGTTTAAGATCTGAAGTGTCAACTACTTTTTCGCACTTGGGGGTGAGAATGACAAGCACATTTTTCCCAAAGACTAAGTTAGGTATGCCGTGTGAGGGGAAATGTTTAAGAGAAGTTAAATATTGACATTTTATCTTTAAGATACAGTGTAATAAATCAAGGCTATAAATCATTAAAGGCATCAGAACCATGACTATTAAGAGATTTGATTAGTTTGTTTTTCATAAGAAAGCTTTTTACGTTAGAAGGATAAGAAATCTAAAGGGAAGGTGTTGTGGGAATAATGGTATACACTTTGAATGACTTAATACATTGATGTTGCAAATCCTTCAGGTATAGTATCATAAGAGATTACTAGGCTATTGACCCAGTGGTCATTTTAAGCCTAGCCATTTCAATCCAGTGTAATACCATAGAGGTACTAGTAAATACCCAAGACTGCATTTAGTGATGACTGCCCATATCTAGGAGGGTTGTGGGTACTATCCCTGGTAAGAATTTACTGTGCCCATCCACTTATCCAGGTCCCTCTTGAAAAGTGTCATAGAGATGCTCTGTTTCCCATGAATCGGTAACATTATCCAAAGACGTGGCAGTCACTGAGAGATAACTATGTCCCTCCAGCAAGTACTATTTAAGTTGCAGGCTGTATTTAAGTCCCTGGATTGGGTAGCCCTAAAACCATTTGACTTACAGATATGCAGTAAGTTCATATTTATCAATACCCTACACACTCAAAACTGGATCCCAATAAAAACATTGCCTCTAGATGATGCTGTAGATTATTTCAATAACATCGTTCTTAGCACATTAAATAGCTTAGCACTTCTTCATACAAAATGAATGAAACTGAACCTTGCCCCCTGGCTAACATAACAAACTAAACAAAATCTCCTGTTTAGAGACAAAGCCTGGAAAATATGGAAAAAAAGTAGAACTCGAGTAAATCAACACAATTATAAACAACTTCAAAATACTGCAACAAAACTTATTATAACTGATAAGAAAACCTATTCCTTCTCACAACTATCCTCCTAAAGTAATAATCTAAAAAAATTCTGGAAATTTGTATCCTCCCTACTCAATCCTGGTAACATTCAAAAGCTATCACCCTCTCCCAACAAAGACTCTCACCAGATAGCACAAATATTTAACACCCATTTCATTGACACCATTCAAAAACTAGTCAAGGATTCATCTCCAAAAAGCAGCCCTAACTCCTAAAATACCACACAAATAGACCCCATATCTACCTCTAACAATAACCCACCCAATCCTCCTTTCTCACTACAACCTGTACCTGCATCCCTATTTCTAACATTGCTAACCAAACTAAAGCCCTGCTCACTGTCCGCTGATAACTTACCACCAGAATACTTACAACTTGCTGCCAAAGCTATAGCTTACCCTGTAAGTATTCTTATTAATCATTCAGTCTCTGAATCTTATGTCCCCCAACTGTGGAAAAAGTCTATTATAACTCCACTATACAAAGGAGGTAATGCACACCATCTCTCATATTACTGGCCAATCTCCATTCTCTCCCCACTATCAAAAATCCTAGAAAATGCATACAATTCCAACTACTAAAGCACCTCATTAACAACAACCTCCTAGCTCCCACTCAACATGGATTCTGCCCTGGACATAGCACAACCACAGCTTTACTCTCCTTCACTGAGAATAAAGCTCTTGATGCTGGCTTATTGACTTTGGTACTCCTATTAGACCTATCAAAGGCTTTCAACACAGTATCACACCCTAAGTTATTACAAAATTTAGAAAAACTTGGATGCTCTCTAAGGGTATTAACCTGGTTTTCCTCCTACCTAAATGATAGACAACAATCGGTTAGATGGCAAAACAATCAGAGTATCTGGCACATAACACAGAAGTCCCACAAGGGCCCATTTTAGGAGCACTACTCTTAATATATTCATTAATGATCTTAGTAAAGCCTTCCAACAAAGCATATTAATTCAATATGCAGATGATTCAACTATCATCTCATCCTCCAACAATTTTACTAACGTCCAGAAGATCACCCAAGATGCAGTCACATCCATAGAAACATGGCTATAAGATGCTCAGTTAATGCTGAACCCAAAAAAATAAATTGCTACTATTGTCATCAAAACCCCAACCTACAGAATTCAAGATTTTTTCACATGATAATACAAAAATAGAACAAGTGCTATCTGCAAAATTTTCTCTCTTTTGAGCAACAAGTTTCAATACAGTAAAGATAGCGTATTTCAAACTTGGCAAACTATACCAACATAAATTCTACCTAGATAAACAAACTAAGATAAAACTAGCAAACACTTTGCTTATCCCATCCCTCTTGCATGGGAGCCCCATTTTCACCAATCTCCATACAACCATCAGTAATAAGCTGCAATCTTGCTACTATAAGATAGCAAAATTTGCCTCTAACATGCCCAACCGCTCACACCACTGCAAAGCTATCTCAAACCTGTCCTGGCTTGAATTTCACTACTATCTCTATTATACTTAGTTAACACTTAGTTAACACTTGATCATAAGCTAATTTTCAAACCTGATAGCTGTCCTGCACTCCAGTCTATCTTACACCCAAACTAGAACCCTCCAGTCTTCAGAAAGGACACTTTTAAATGTAGCTAAACCCAACAAAAGAGCAGGACAATGCCTATATTCCTACAACATTGCCAAACTATGGAATAGCCTACCCCCATACATTATTCAGCTTGACTGCCTAATAGCCTTTAAAGCTGCAGTAAAACCTCACTATTTAAATAATCCCAGCTGTACCTGTGAAATACAGTGTAAGCCCCCTTAACTTCACACACTTAACCAATCAGATCCTACGTCCCCCTTAACTTCACACACTTAACCAATCAGATCCTACGTCCCCCTTAACTTCACACACTTAACCAATCAGATCCTACGTCCCCCTTAACTTCACACACTTAACCAATCAGATCCTACTCTTTAACCTGCTGTTAAATTATTCTCTTCCTCGTCTGTGTGACTGTTTCTCCTACCTACAATAGCTTCAATTTACTAATGATTATGATTACTTCCTTGTGATTGAAAGTATGTTATTATGTATCCATACAGTCTGATAATTATGTATTAACTATATACCATTATACAATGATCCCCCATTAACATTCAAAAATGTGCACACTGATTGGTCAGCGTGCACGTTGTAAATCTGAGTTATAGTAATGGAAAAAGGTCCGGTCGCCCAGACTTTTTCCATTACTATAACTCTTACAGCAACACTGTCTCGCTATGTTAAACTCGTTTAACATAGCGAGACAGCTTTAAAAAAAGCAACAGAGATTCTCTGTTTCTTTTTTAAAGCTGTCTCGCTATGTTAAACCCATTTAACATAGCGAGACAGTTTGTAAAAAGCAACGGAGATCTTGCTTTCTCCGTTGCTTTTTCAAACTCTCGCTATGTTAAATGGGTTTAACATAGCGAGACAGCTTTAAAATAAGCAACAGAGATTTCCGTTGCTTATTTTAAAGCTATCTCACTATGTTAAGCCCATTTAACAAAGTGAAACAGGTTGTAAAAAGAAACAGAGATCTTGCTTTCTCCATTGCTTTTGCCCACAGCTCTGATGTACTGCGTAGACGTATGCATGTGCAGTACATCAGAACTGCCGCAGAATACCAGCTCTGCGGAAGGACAGCAAGGAGGCATTATACAATGCCATTATTTAAGAAAAGTAATTATTTTTTTTCTTAAATAATGTCATTGTATAATAGCAATAACTCACTTCTGGGTGTGGATAATGCTGGATTTACCCAAGGTTGACTTTGTTTAGCCACTCGGGGTTCGCCTTCATGACCAAACTACACCAGCCATGGGTAAATCCAGCATTACCCACACCCAGGTGTGGGTTATTGCTATATTACTCCCCGCCCTATGCTAATTATATATTAACTATATAACATTACTCCCCGGCCTATGCTAATTATGTATTAACTATATACCATTACTCCCAGCCCTATGCTAATTATGTATTAACTATATACCATTACTCCCAGCCCTATGATAATTATGTAGTAAATATATACAATTACTCCCCAACCTATACAAATGCATGTATATCTCTTTCACTTTGTATTTTTTCTGCACAATATTTGATTACCTGTGGAGCTTTTCTCCCCAGGCCTCCACTGAAAATAGGTTTCTGACTTTCCCAGTCAACAAATATAAATAAATAAATCAATAAACAAATAAATAAATAAATACATTAGGTTTGGTTCCAGGGTTGCTCTGTAGGCCAGGTGTAAGTCTCCCCTAAGAAGTCTATATGATACAGAGTATAGTAAGGGATTTTATTTGGTCCATGTAAGGCGCATGCTCGAGGTCCTTGATCTTCTTTTTAGAAACCTCTCAGGTATCACTAATTGCGGTAGATGCTTATTACAGTACATACCAAATGAGACATTAAACTGAAGTAACCACAAAAAGTGCAGGTGCCAAAACAAAAAAAAAAGTTAAAAACAAACACCAAATCCCTACCAGAAGACACACACACATAGGAGCAGTAAATTAGCATATTCTTCCTTTAATCACTGCTTTTGTCCAAACGACCTCTTCAGAACAATACATGACAAAACACTAGTAAAAAACCTGTTTAAATACAACTCTTGCAAGCAGCAAACCATCAATTAGCAATTAAAACAAATTACTTAATTAAACAACTCAAAATCAGAATTTAAAGAAACATAAACATAGTGCAGTTGGGTTATAAAAAACATTCCTTTTAACACATAATCTATGATTTTTTAAATTCTCTTTCCAACAAGATGGAGACAGAGCTAGGAGCTAAACCCAAAGCTTTTTTTAGCTTTGGAAAAAGAACAAAGACCACAAAGAATCAAAATGATGAACACCATGGAGAAGGGGAGGATGTTGTCAGAATCCTTGACGGGCAATGACTGAACTGTAACAGGTTTGGCAGTGACATTTTAAATTTATCGAACTTTAATTTAAATGACATGCATTTGAAATGATTGAAACTAGGGTTTAATTTTATTCCTACTCGACATGCAAATATTACAGACACAGTTTTCGATTTGAAAAAGTACACAAGGAAATTGAATTTAAAGTACATATTAAAAATGTCACAAATGCTATTGTGTGCTTCTTCAAACCTTCATGTTACAATCCATTACTCTTACACACTTTGCAGGTTTTTAAAGCCACTTGTGAAAAGGACCTGAGAAAATTAATTGATAGCAAAAATAAACATTATTACAATAATTTGAGTATGAAAATGAGGTCAGTGTTGTATGAATTGTTCAACAATAAAGACATTAGGATTATGAGTAGTGACAAGGGTGGTATGACCATTGTCATGAATCAGAGTGACTACATAGACAAAATGGAAAGTATGTTAAACAATTAACTTGAATATTCTAAGGTTGAAGTTAATGACATTAACAAATGTTTTAGATATGTTCATAGTTTTTTGTATGACAGTTTTATGTGTGGAGTCCTGGACACGACAACTTATAATTTTTGTAATGTGGAAAATCCCAAGATTGGTATTTATTTGGTATTCCCAAAACTCATAAGAGTTTAACTGATCCACAATTTAGACCAATTATTGCGACTCCAAATTATATTACAGAAAGTGGATGTTGTGTTAAATCCTTTAGTCCAAAAATGGAGTCTTTTTTAAAAGATTCTTGGGATTTTCTTGATAGTATAAGGAATTTTAATGAAACATATTGCTTTGATCCCCACTGGCACACTATATTCACCATAGATGTGGTTTCTTTGTATACGTCTGCTCCCCACGACATAGGTGTGGAATATGTAAGGGCATTTTTGACTAAGTATACTGACATGGACAATATAAAAGTTTATTTTATTGTGATGCATTAAATGTGTTGTTGGACAACAATTATTTTGTGTTTAACTGCCACTATTACAAACAAATTAGAGGGGGGGGCATGGTTCTCTGGTTGCCCCCCTCTTTTTCCAACATTGTAATTGTGTGGTGGGAACACTTAGTTTTAGAGTCAGTTAAGAAGGACTTTCAGGTACTTTACTACAAAATGTTTACAGATGACCTAGTTTTCATTATGGTTGGAGATCACAATGACATACAGCTGTTTGTTGACAAGTTAAATGAAGCTTCTGAATTTTAAACAGTCTTTTTACTAGTGTTTTGTCATGTATTGTTCTGAAGAGGTCTTTTGGATAAAAGCGATGATTAAAGGAAGAATATGCTAATTTATTGCTCCTGTATGTGCGTCTTCTGGTATGGATTTGGTGTTTGTTTTTAACTAGGCATTAAACGCAATTATAGGCCAGATAAGTGCAGAGTATAGGGATTATAACTTCTTTTGCTCTTAAGGCGATGCCTTTACTAATCAAATGAGCTATGTAGAAAGCTTTCCTTACAATGATAGACGTGGTGATCGAAGTTAAGATTGCAATCAACCTGTGAACCCAGGTCCCTCACAATTCATGGGTATTTAGGATATTGTTATTGATTTGATAGTGTGAAAGGGCATTGTTTGTGCCAAAGGGAATGATGATGCATTTCTTTGCATTCAGTTTCAGACTGTGACTATTACCCCAGTCGATGGTCTGTGTTAGACCATTCTGGAGTATACTGACATCATCTGAGGATTCATGGATTACGCAATTTCCAGTCATCTGCAAACCTGGTCAGCCACAACCCTTTAGTTTTGACCTGAACATCTGAGAAGTATATACCAAACAGTAGGGGGCCCAGCACTGACTCCTGTGGCACCATACTGGTAACAGGTCTGCTGGTTAATGTGGAGTCACCCATTTTGATAGTGTGTGTCTAGTTTGTGAGACAGTTGGCAACCCATCTAACAATGAAGGGGCTTATATTCAGTTTGTGAAGTTTATCGCTAATGTCCGAATGTGGAATTGTGTCTAAAGCCTTTGCCAAGTTGAGATATGTTGTGTGCACAGATTTGCCTTCATCAATGGCCTTGGTTACACTTTCAAAAAATCCACCAGATTTAACAGGCAGGGTCTGCCTTTCACGAAGCCGAATTGGGTAGTTTCCAGGGTTTGGACGTCACCCATGTCTTTATTTTTGAGGTCCATAATGATATGTTCCATGGCCTTACAGAATAGGCTGGTCAGATTTATGGTCTTTAATTCCTTGGGTCTGTTGCTAGATCACCTTTGTGGAGGGGAATAACTGTAGCTGTTCTCCATTCTGCAGGATAAAAGCAGAAGATCTGAAAAATTTAGTTCTGTGAAGATAGTACCTGAGTTGTTAATGGGCATCCAAGGTATGAAGTATCCTTTCTCCTTCATTTTTCAAGATCAATTAAGAAAAAAGGGGGGAATGGATAGTTTTGCTTAAAGAAAACGTGGATACCACTTTAGGCAAAGAAGCCAGATTAACTCTCAAAGGAACACCCGTTTCTGTAGAAAATGAGATGATTTGATTCACCATAAGAGCTTGCACCTCAGATACTCAGCTTCCCGAGGTCAGAGCAATCAGTAAAATAGTTTCCTATGTTAAAAACCTCAAGTTAGCTAGATTAGCTGGTTCAAATCATAGGATCATAGGAGATTACTAGGCTAATGGCCTGGGGCCCTTACAAGCCTAGCCAAAAGTTTATCCCCCAAAACAAAACATCAGTCAGCACCTGTTGCCCCTTTTAAATAAGGGACACGGGTGGAACTCCTGGGACAAATTTGTGGTTTCCCATCCACTCATCAAGGTTGCACTTGAAGAGGGTCAGAGAGGTACTCTGTTTGACATGTGTTGGGCGTATGAATGTTAAAGGAGGTTTATTTGTTTTGGAGTGATCTGTACGGCTATTGTCTTCCTTCAAACATTTTCTTGAGTTCAGAAGAGTGGTATTTTGCTGACTGCACATGTGCAGTGCTTTCAAAGTTCTGCTGACTGCACATGTGCAATGCTTTTAATCTCTGCTGACTGCACATGTACAGTGATTTTAATCTTCCTGCAGCCTTTTCTTTTTAGCTTCATTGGAGAAAATGATATAGCAATCATGGTCTTCTGTGGAGTGAAAGATTTTCCAATTTGCCAGTATTGTTTCAGAAGTGATTGCAATTCAGTGATCATCCATGCTAAATGGTGTGGTTTATAAAGTCTTTGTGAGCAAAATTGATTTTGAAGATGTACAAGTACTGTGGTTAGGAAGGAAGTAGTTTATCACCAGGTTTAAAAGATGTTTGACCAAATAATTGAGGATACCATATTATGGAGGTCTTCTATATTCCAGCAGAATTGACTGCATGTGCAATAAATGACGGGTGAAGGTTCTTGAGGTTTTAACATGTATGTGATGGTGCAGAGGTCACTAATATTTTTAAGGAGGCTTTGAAAGGAATAAACATTAATACACTGGTCAGTAATAAGGAGGTCAAGCAGTCTATGGTTAGTAGATGTTATGTTTGAATGACTAGGCTCCCCAATTAGTCTGGAAAGACTTATGTCATTGAGGTACCCATTCAGGTTAGTTAGGAAGAAATGTATGTTGAAATCTCCCAGAATATTAACATTCATGTACATTTTTAATTGTTGAGCATAACGGCTGTGTGAAGGCTGATAGGGAGAGATGTTGTTAGTGTATCGACAGACCATTCTTTGACAGCTGATAGATTGAAGAAATGGAGTGAAAACAGGGACAATGGAGTTTTTCCTTTTTTCCTCTTTTGTTTGACCTCAGGGCATTGTTGTTGAGGATGGCTGGCACAATTTCTTTGATCTATTGGCAGTCAAAGAATCTGCTGTCAAGATATTGATATTAATCCATATCAGTATCAATATATCAATCCATATCAATATATCAATATAATATATCAATATAATCCAAACAGGTACTGCCCTATTCACCTGCCCGGACGCACATCCTTACATGGAGGAAGCCCCCTTACTATCCCTCACTGCGTGGCTCCCAGGACATACTGGTCTAATGACCCTTACCCAGTGCGACTGTATAAAACAGTAAAAAATTAAACAGAAAAAGTTGTAACCTGAAAAGGGACATTTGGGAAGCCCCCTTACTATCCTTCACCGCGTGGCTCCCAGGACATACTGGTCTAAGGACCCTTACCCAGTGCGACTGTATAAAACAGTAAAAAATTAAACAGAAAAAGTTGTAACCTGAAAAGGGACATTTGGGAAGCCCCCTTACTATCCCTCACCGCGTGGCTCCCAGGACATACTGGTCTAAGGACCCTTACCCAGTGCGACTGTATAAAACAGTAAAAAATTAAACAGAAAAAGTTGTAACCTGAAAAGGGACATTTGGGTAAAAGAACTATCCTTACTATACTATTGCCTATCAGGGAAGCGTTCCGTTGGCAGGAATTAGTCAGTACCTCAGCATAATCTGGCTACATAAAGCATATTCCCAGAAATTAAAACTATTTTCTTTCAGAAAGGTAGTTTACTGTAATAAAGCCTGTTCCAACTACTTACAGCTACCTTTAAGACCCTGCAGACACCTGGCGGGCCTATCCTGACGTCAGCGAGGTATTGTAAGCCCTATCTTCTTTTTTCTGCCATTTTTTAAACCTAAATCAAACAGGTACTGCCCTATTCACCTGCCCGGATGCACATCCTTACATGAAGGTACAATACAAGCTTGTAAATTGTTTAAATTGTTTAAGTTCCACAACGCTACCTCTGCAGTAGCAAATATAATGTTACAATGTACTTAAAGCAAAAACCAGTATAGTTTTGTATTACTGGCGTCTTTTTTAAAGTGGCGATACTGATCGTTAGGTCTTAGAGTGAAAACCAGCGCAGAATTGAATTATTGGCGTCTACTTGTGAAGTGTCGTGTTGGCGTTTACTTAAATTGTAATAGATGAAGTTTTGTACTGGCGTCTGTGCTACCAACTAGTGATGTTTGTACTACCGATATCTACAGTAGAAATAGTGAAGCTTGCGAACTAATAACAGCCAAGTTGAGCTTGGGACAGCGTAGCATATACTACAGTTCAATAACATTGTGTAGGCGTATTTTAGTTCTTATACATCATGTTTGTATGCGATGCAATGTATTCTGAGTCTTGACTGCACTTGTATTGAATAACTGCTATAAATATTACTCTGTTAGGAGTCTAACTGCTGTCTCTTTCACTATTTATTCCAGGAAGCCCCCTTACTATCCCTCACCGCGTGGCTCCCAGGACATACTGGTCTAAGGACCCTTACCCAGTGCGACTGTATAAAACAGTAAAAAATTAAACAGAAAAAGTTGTAACCTGAAAAGGGACATTTGGGTAAAAGAACTATCCTTACTATACTATTGCCTATCAGGGAAGCGTTCCGTTGGCAGGAATTAGTCAGTACCTCAGCATAATCTGGCTACATAAAGCATATTCCCAGAAATTAAAACTATTTTCTTTCAGAAAGGTAGTTTACTGTAATAAAGCCTGTTCCAACTACTTACAGCTACCTTTAAGACCCTGCAGTCTCCTGGTGGGCCTACCCTGATGTCAGCAAGGTATTGTAAGCCCTATCTTCTTTTTTCCGCCATTTTTTAAACCTAAATCAAACAGGTACTGCCCTATTCACCTGCCCGGATGCACATCCTTACATGAAGGTACAATACAAGCTTGTAAATTGTTTAAATTGTTTAAGTTCCACAACGCTACCTCTGCAGTAGCAAATATAATGTTACAATGTACTTAAAGCAAAAACCAGTATAGTTTTGTATTACTGGCGTCTTTTTTAAAGTGGCGATACTGATCATTAGGTCTTAGAGTGAAAACCAGCGCAGAATTGAATTATTGGCGTCTACTTGTGAAGTGTCGTGTTGGCGTTTACTTAAATTGTAATAGATGAAGTTTTGTACTGGCGTCTGTGCTACCAACAACTAGTGATGTTTGTGCTACCGATATCTACAGTAGAAATAGTGAAGCTTGCGAACTAATAACAGCCAAGTTGAGCTTGGGACAGCGTAGCATATACTACAGTTCAATAACATTGTGTAGGCGTATTTTAGTTCTTATACATCATGTTTGTATGCGATGCAATGTATTCTGAGTCTTGACTGAACTTGTATTGAATAACTGCTATAAATATTACTCTGTTAGGAGTCTAACTGCTGTCTCTTTCACTATTTATTCCAGGAAGCCCCCTTACTATCCCTCACCGCGTGGCTCCCAGGACATACTGGTCTAAGGACCCTTACCCAGTGCGACTGTATAAAACAGTAAAAAATTAAACAGAAAAAGTTGTAACCTGAAAAGGGACATTTGGTCAAAAGAACTATCCTTACCATACTATTGCCTATCAGGGAAGCGTTCCGTTGGCAGGAATTAATCAGTACCTCAGCATAATCTGGCTACATAAAGCATATTCCCAGAAATTAAAACTATTTTCTTTCAGAAAGGTAGTTTACTGTAATAAAGCCTGTTCCAACTACTTACAGCTACCTTTAAGACCCTGCAGACTCCTGGCGGGCCTACCCTGACGTCAGCGAGGTATTGTAAGCCCTATCTTCTTTTTTCCGCCATTTTTTAAACCTAAATCAAACAGGTACTGCCCTATTCACCTGCCCGGACGCACATCCTTACATGAAGGTACAATACAAGCTTGTAAATTGTTTAAATTGTTTAAGTTCCACAACGCTACCTCTGCAGTAGCAAATATAATGTTACAATGTACTTAAAGCAAAAACCAGTATAGTTTTGTATTACTGGCGTCTTTTTTAAAGTGGCGATACTGATCGTTAGGTCTTAGAGTGAAAACCAGTGCAGAATTGAATTATTAGCGTCTACTTGTGAAGTGTCGTGTTGGCGTTTACTTAAATTGTAATAGATGAAGTTTTGTACTGGCGTCTGTGCTACCAACAACTAGTGATGTTTGTGCTACCGATATCTACAGTAGAAATAGTGAAGCTTGCGAACTAATAACAGCCAAGTTGAGCTTGGGACAGCGTAGCATATACTACAGTTCAATAACATTGTGTAGGCGTATTTTAGTTCTTATACATCATGTTTGTATGCGATGCAATGTATTCTGTGTCTTGACTGCACTTGTATTGAATAACTGCTATAAATATTACTCTGTTAGGAGTCTAACTGCTGTCTCTTTCACTATTTATTCCAGGAAGCCCCCTTACTATCCCTCACCGCGTGGCTCCCAGGACATACTGGTCTAAGGACCCTTACCCAGTGCGACTGTATAAAACAGTAAAAAATTAAACAGAAAAAGTTGTAACCTGAAAAGGGACATTTGGGTAAAAGAACTATCCTTACTATACTATTGCCTATCAGGGAAGCGTTCCGTTGGCAGGAATTAGTCAGTACCTCAGCATAATCTGGCTACATAAAGCATATTCCCAGAAATTAAAACTATTTTCTTTCAGAAAGGTAGTTTACTGTAATAAAGCCTGTTCCAACTACTTACAGCTACCTTTAAGACCCTGCAGACTCCTGGCGGTGTATTCCCCGCTCCGCTTCGCCCTCGCTTCGCTCAGGCTCGCTCCGCGCCCCACCCTGCCCCCATATCCCACCCGCCCCCACTACCTCTACATTTATTAGACTGTTAGCCCATTCCCCTTTCTCTTGTCCAATCCTAATCACCCGTCAATTTGCCACTTCTCCTCCCACACTCTCGGCCTTCCTTAACTTCCAAGTAAAGTCTTCCGCCCCCTTCTACCCACTGGCTCTCCTCTCGCATACTATGGGTAAAATCACATATACTATCATCCCTCTGAGAGTAGTACTCCTACTTATTCCTTACTATTTAACCAGATATGAAAACCAAGCACTCTTAGGGATTCCCTTCCCCAAGAGTTGCACTAGGACACATTCAAACATTCCCTATCACCCCAACACACATTCTCTCTGCCCAGTCAATACATTGACTTCCAATACTGTGTATCTTACCCTCCGCCACCCTAAAGCATCTGTAACTAAATCCAATCTTAAGCTGCTACTCAAACTACAAAGACTGTTAGACCACCTGAAAAAATGTATTGCCACAGATGGCGACATCCACCCCAATCCAGGTCCTACCACTGCCGTAGACTCTAACTCCCTAAATTCTGCCCGATTTTCTACCAACTCCCTCCTTATACTCCACCTTAATCTAAGAAGTATAAACAATAAGGTTCATAATTTTCATGCCATGTTAGCTACCCATTCCCCTGACATTATGTGCTTATCTGAAACATGGCTCAAACCAGCCACCAAGGACGAAGAAATTCTTCCACCTGGATATAACATCCTTAGGGCCGATCGGATTAACAAAATGGTGGGGGGTTAGCTGTAATGTTCAAGAATACACTAAACATCATCACTAATCCCATCCAACCCCCCAAAATCTCTAATATTGAACTTATTGCCCTAAAAATTTGCCTAAACAACCAAAAAAGCATTAATCTCATTGTAATTTATATTCCACCAGGAAATAATTCAGAAAACCTTGAGCAATTGCTCAGCTGGCTAGCTTCCAATTGCCCTCAAGAAACCATAGTACTAGGGGATTTCAACATTGACTGGTCCCTCTGCTCTGCACCCACAAACCCCCTCTCTATTAACTTACATGGTTTCTCCCAAAATATTTCATCTCCAACCAGAATTGGCAATGCTCAACAAAAAGAAAGCATCATTGACTGGATTCTTACCAATAAAGACACACATAACTACACCACCGGAACCCTTCCCAATGACCTCAGTGACCACCTTATAACCTATATTCTAAAACACAAGTGCCCACCTATAAACCCTCCCTCTTATAGACTTGTTAGAAACAAGAAGAAATTCGTCCCAACACTATTTATAGATGAACTCAAATCCTGTAATTGGTCCACCCTAAAAACTCTACCCTTAGAAGAGAGCGTGGCATACTTTAATACCACTTTCCTGAAGATACTTGACTCTCATGCCCCAAACCGACTAATCAAAACTAAGGAACGGGTAGCACCTTGGCTTACTAGTGAAACCAAAACTAAAATTAACCTTCAAAACCAGGCCTGGGATAAATGGAGAGCGTCCAAAACCCCTCTAGATCGCACCAAGTTTCAACAGCTTAGAAACATAACTAAAGCAGCCACTACCCAAGATAAAAAACATTATTTTTCTCACCTCCAGGATAAACACCAGAATAACCCAAAGAAATTCTGGGCTGGCTTTAATAAGCTCCTCCGTCCGGGTAAATCTACTACCCCCACTCCTGAAAAACTCATTGGGAAAGAACCAGAAAAAATAGCCAACACTTTTAACTCATTTTTTATCGAGACCATCCAGTCCCTAGCCAGTCAGCTTACTACTACCTCCTCATCCGCCACCCACACTAAAGACTCAGTCCACCCAACCTTTAACTTACAACCTGTACCTACCTCCTATATATGCACCCTTTTGAAAAAACTCAAACCAACCACCCTAGCTGCAGACCAACTCCCTGCAGAATACCTTCAAATAGCGTCAGACGCCATTGCCTATCCCATATCAATCTTGATTAACAGAACTATAACTGAAGCTACCATTCCCACTATTTGGAAAACCTCATATATCATCCCTCTTCACAAAGGTGGGACCTCAATGGAAACATCCAACTTCCGTCCCATAGCAATACTGTCCCCAATATCTAAAGTCATGGAACGGTGTATTCACAAACAACTATTACACTACCTCACTCATAACAGTCTTCTGTCCCCAACCCAGCATGGCTTTTGCCCCCATCACAGTACAACCACTGCCCTACTCTCCTTTGTTGACTCAGTCAATAACTACCGCAACAATAAATTAATTTCCTCTGCTCTCTTCCTTGATCTATCAAAGGCTTTTGACATGGTCAATCACCAGCATCTGCTTCATACCCTTGAAACCCTACATCTCGGCATCTCAACTATAAACTGGTTTAAGGCCTACCTCTCTTGCAGGCAACAAGCCATCCTATGGCAAAACAAGCTATCCAACCTACTTCCTAACACCATCGGCGTCCCTCAGGGCTCTATACTTGGTCCTCTTCTTTTCTCAGTCTTCATAAATGATCTTCACACAATCATCCCCAATTCTACATGCATCCAATATGCAGATGACTCCACCTTGATCTGTTCTGATGCCTCCCTCCTGAAACTTCAAGCAATAACCCAAAACTGTTTTACTTTAGTTGAAAAATGGTTCTCTAAACTGCAACTCATCCTTAATCCTACTAAAACCAAATTAATACTATTTTTCCCCTCTGCATCTACTCCTCTAGGAAAAGAACCTTTGAATGCGGACAACACGTTCCACGTGGAATCCACAAATGGTACCATCATAGTCCCAGTCTCTCATACCAAACTACTAGGTGTGACTATTGATAGCAAGCTTAAATTTGATATACACATTAACCAAACCATTAAATCCGTAAACAAGAAACTAGGATCTATGTACAGAATAAAAAATTTCTTAACCCCTCACACCAAACTAACCATCGCTCGCACTCATCTCCTCTCCACCCTCCTTTACGCCTCCCCAGTACTGTCGTTCCTCAATAAGCGTGAACTCAATAAACTATCTGTTGCCTATAATCATATAGCCAGATTTATAACAGGAACACCGTATCGTACTCACCATTGCCTCAACCTAAATACACTTGGTTGGTTAGAACTCCCCAATCTTCTCAAACTCAACCAACTTACTGAAGCATTTAAAATTATCAACCAACCGGACAGAACCCCCTCACTGAGCAAAATCCTGACCCCCTACTCCAACCTAAAATCTCTCAGGTCAGCTAATAGTCTCCAGGTACTAACCATTAAATCCAATAACTCTGGAGGCGATGCTCTCTACGCCAACTCCATTGGAAAGCTATGGAATTCCCTTCCTACTAGCCTAAGACTCTTGACCTCGATTAATCAATTCAAAAATCACCTCAAACAATTTCTCAGGTCTCATTGGTCATGCCCATGTTCTAAACCAGACTAGTCTCTATCCCAGAGATTACTAACCTACCGCTCCGGCTTCATCTTGTAGCCATGCTTAGGATTATCTATACAATATTGTGATTGTTGTGATTGTTATTTTTACAAATATGTAACTACAATCTCTTTTTCTATTGCCTATATGTCTTGCTACTCTATACCATTTGTAAATGTATTTTGTATTCTTTCTATGTGTGGAGCTTTTCTCCCCAGGCCTCTACTGAAAATGGACATGTATCCAGCTAGACTAGCCCGGTCAACAAATGTAAAATAAATAAAATAAATAAATAAATAACTCCATTAGGAATATTGGATGGAGAAAGTAAATTAAGGCCACTGCTAGGGTAGCCATCCTAGATAACTTGCGATAAATTATACTCCAGTTTAGGGCATATTTATCCATAGTGAAAAAAGTTCTAGAGTTTACCGTGTGTAAAAGCCTTGGCTAGGCATACAACCTCCTTCTAGCCTTATATCTCGCCAGCCAAAGCATATTATATATGGTTATTTGTATTCTATTATCACACAGAGCAAGTACAAAGTACAAACTACCCCCCAGTAAACAGCACTGCTCACTGAAATAAACCCCTAGAAACAAAACAAATGTATGTTTGAATGAAAAGGTTAAAATAAAAGTATGGAAAATAAAATAAAACACTAACTGGATCCGCTATCAGTAAAATTAACCTGTTTCTTTCTAAACTAACTAGAATAAACTAAAACAAAAACATAACTGCTGCACTAATTCTAAGTAAACTTAACATTCACTTCACTATATTTCCCAATATTTGAATATAGGTCAGAACTAGTGTAGAAATGTACCCTAGGACACTGCATTTAATAAAATCTATGCACAATGCCTAAAGACCTATTTATTGCAAACTTAGACAATTAGCATTGTTCATTCTCAATGAAAAATGCTACTGTAATGTACAAAAGCACACAAATTAGATAAGGTGAATATCTGTGGGATTGGTTTGTGTGCTACACGAAATGTTTTGGAGGATTAGGAGATTTGTACTTGACACACTCCTTAGGTGGGAAGTACCTGATAAGGGAATAGTACCAGTTACTGGATGATCAAGCTATGACTCTGCATATTCCATACATCCCCAGTCCCCCCAACATTTTCAGATTTATTATTTATTTATTTATTTTGCATTTGTTAACCGGGTTGGTCCAGCTGGGTAAGAATTACCCTTTTTCAGTGGAGACCCGAGGGGAAAAGCCCCAAACAGACATACAAATACATACGAGTAGAGACAAAGTAACAATATTACAGAGGAAAACAATATTATGGGTACAATGGATAAGAAAAACATACATCATACATCATAGATCATACAACCACATCAAAGTCACCCCCACAATCTCCAAAGAAGATGTCCTTAAGGCACTATCCAAGGCCAAGAATGCTGCTTGTATAGGGGCAGCGAACATATCAGGATGCCCACTGCCTATCTTGAAACAGTACCTGTCAGCCCCCCTACAAACATTATTCAATATCAACTTCCAAACAGCTTATTTGTTGGATGAATGGAGGGCAGGAACAGTCAGCCCCTGCAAAAGGGTGAGTCATCAACTGTCCCAGGAATTTAGAAACCCACTAGATTGATGGGGCATATCTGTAAAGCTATGGAACAGATAATTATAACATTAGTAAACAAAGACATAGGCAAATTACATAATCTTAACCCAGGTTATTCAGTTTTGACAAGGGCAGATCCTGCCTACTCAACCTGCTTTACATCTTTGAGGTTACTAATGCAATAGATGAGGGAAAATCAAAGTCAAAGTCAAAGTAAACTTTATTGTCGATCAGTTATACACAGCAGTGCAAGCTGAATGAAATTATGTTGCTTTGTTTCCTGTCTAAGACATAGCAATGAGCACATAGTTTGAGTGGCAGTAAGACTAATACACATACAGTAATAATTAAAACATTAACAACACAATAAATTACCTCAATTGTACAGGAAGACATTGCAGATTATTATACTATCGGTATGGCAAGACTATGACTTTGCATTACGATTGCTTAGAATATCGCACTTCATCAGTTGTAGTATGACATATTCTGATGTTCATATTGTACATGTATGGTGTGGTGACTCACTCCTGACTTAGATTATTACACATCATCAGTTGTAGTGTGATATATTCTGATGTTCATAGTGTACATGTATGGAGTGGTGACTCACTCCTGACTTAGAATATTGCACTTCATCAGTTGTAGTGTGATATATTCTGATGTTCATAGTGTACATGTATGGAGTGGTGACTCACTCCTGACTTAGAATATTGCACTTCATCAGTTGTAGTATGATATATTCTGATGTTCATAGTGTACATGTATGGAGTGGTGACTCACTCCTGACTTAGGATATTGCACTTCATCAGTTGTAGTATGATATATTCTGATGTTCATAGTGTACATGTATGGAGTGGTGACTCATTCCTGACGTAGAATATTGCACTTAATCAGTTGTAGTATGATATATTCTGATGTTCATAGTGTACATGTATGGAGTGGTGACTCACTCCTGACGTAGAATATTGCACTTCATCAGTTGTAGTATGATATATTCTGATGTTCACAGTGTACATGTATGGAGTGGTGACTCACTCCTGACGTAGAATATTGCACTTCATCAGTTGTAGTATGATATATTCTGATGTTCATAGTGTACATGTATGGAGTGGTGACTCACTCCTGACTTAGGATATTGCACTTCATCAGTTGTAGTATGATATATTCTGATGTTCATATTTTACATGTATTGAGTGGTGACTCACTCCTGACTTAGAATATTGCACTTCATCAGTTGTAGTTTGATATAGTCTGATGTTCATAGTGTACATGTATGGAGTGGTGACTCACTCCTGACGTAGAATATTGCACCTCATCAGTTGTAGTATGATATATTCTGATGTTCATATTGTACATGCATGGTGTGGTGACCCACTCCTGACTTAGCATATTATACTTCATCAGTTGTAGTATGATATATTCTGATGTTCATATTGTACATTTATGGTGTGGTGACTCACTCCTGACTTAGAATATTGTACTTCATCAGTTGTAGTATGATATATTCTCATGTTCATATTGTACATGTATGGTGTGGTGACTCACTCCTGACTTAGAATATTGTACTTCATCAGTTGTAGTATGATATATTCTTATGTTCATATTGTACATGTATGGAGTGGTGACTCACTCCTGACTTAGAATATTGCACTTCATCAGTTGTAGTATGATATATTCTGATGTTCACATTGTACATGTATGGAGTGGTGACTCACTCCTGACTTAGAATATTGCACCTCATCAGTTGTAGTATGATATATTCTGATGTTCACATTGTACATGTATGGTGTGGTGACTCACTCCTGATTTAGATTATTACAAGTCATCAGTTGTAGTGTGATATATTCTGATGTTCATATTGTACATGTATGGTGTGGTGACTCACTCCTGACTTAGAATATTGCACCTCATCAGTTGTAGTATGATATATTCTGATGTTCACATTGTACATGCATGGTGTGGTGACTCACTCCTGATTTAGATTATTACAAGTCATCAGTTGTAGTGTGATATATTCTGATGTTCATAGTGTACATGTATGGAGTGGTGACTCACTCCTGACTTAGAATATTGCACTTCATCAGTTGTAGTATGATATATTCTGATGTTCATAGTGTACATGTATGGAGTGGTGACTCATTCCTGACGTAGAATATTGCACTTCATCAGTTGTAGTATGATATATTCTGATGTTCATAATGTACATGTATGGAGTGGTGACTCACTCCTGACGTAGAATATTGCACTTCATCAGTTGTAGTATGATATATTCTGATGTTCATAGTGTACATGTATGGAGTGGTGACTCACTCCTCACTTAGAATATTGCACTTCATCAGTTGTAATATGATATATTCTGATGTTCATATTGTACATGTATGGAGTGGTGACTCCCTCCTGACTTAGAATATTGCACTTCATCAGTTGTAGTGTGATATATTTTGATATTCATATTGTACATGTATGGAGTGGTGACTCACTCCTGACTTAGGATATTGCACTTCATCAGTTGTAGTATGATATATTCTGATGTTCATATTTTACATGTATTGAGTAGTGACTCACTCCTGACTTAGAATATTGCACTTCATCAGTTGTAGTATGATATAGTCTGATGTTCATAGTGTACATGTATGGAGTGGTGACTCACTCCTGACTTAGAATATTGCACCTCATCAGTTGTAGTATGATATATTCTGATGTTCATATTGTACATGTATGGTGTGGTGACCCACTCCTGACTTAGAATATTACACTTCATCAGTTGTAGTATGATATATTCTGATGTTCATATTGTACATGTATGGTGTGGTGACTCACTCCTGACTTAGAATATTGTACTTCATCAGTTGTAGTATGATATATTCTGATGTTCATATTGTACATGTATGGTGTGTTGACTCACTCCTGACTTAGAATATTGTACTTCATCAGTTGTAGTATGATATATTCTGATGTTCATATTGTACATGTATGGTGTGTTGACTCACTCCTGACTTAGAAAATTACACCTCATCAGTTGTAGTGTGATATATTCTGATGTTCATATGGTACATGTATGGAGTGGTGACTTCACTCTGGACTTAGAATATTGCACCTCATCAGTTGTAGTATGATATATTCTGATGTTCATATTGTACATGTATGGTGTGGTGACTCACTCCTGACTTAGATTATTACACCTCATCAGTTGTAGTGTGATATATTCTGATGTTCATATTGTACATGTATGGTGTGGTGACTCACTCCTGACTTAGATTATTACACCTCATCAGTTGTAGTGTGATATATTCTGATGTTCATATTGTACATGTATGGTGAGGTTTCTCACTCCTGACTTAGAATATTGCACTTCATCAGTTGTAGTATGATATATTCTGATGTTCATATTGTACATGTATGGTGTGGTGACTCACTCCTGACTTAGAATATTGCACTTCATCAGTTGTAGTGTGATATATTCTGATGTTCATATTGTACATGTATGGAGTGGTGACTCACTCCTGACTTAGAATATTGCACTTCATCAGTTGTAGTATGATATATTCTGATTTTCAGATTGCGCATGTATAGAGTGTTGACTCACCCCATATCATATCAATAAACACCAAATATCTAGATCTCACTAAGGTGGCAGCATCATTCCACACTCAGGTATTGTCAATAAACTCTTTCAACTAAATACCATTCCCTGTGCAAATTAGCTCACAAACAGACCCAGGAAATTAGGGTAGGCAAATCTATCTCCTTCCAAAGACTTGTTATCAGTGATATACCACAGAGTGCATTAGGCAGTCCACTTTAATATTTACTTCTAAGGTCAATGTCAATGTTAAGGGCTTATGGCTCACTAAGTTTGCTGATGGCTATTTTCATCAAGGAAATAATCATGGATCTACTTTACGAGAACAACACTGATCATGTCAAAGCCTTGTCCCTGTTCTGGGTATCATACAGGTTGTTGAGGGGTGACCTCTGCCTCACATAGAAAGCATCAACAGATCGTATCCTCTCAGACCAATTGCAGATTCACAATTCCAATGGTGTCATAACCACCTGGTCAAGAGCTCTACATCTCTTCTTTAACATAAATAGAATGCTTTGGATGGATAGATATGCATCACAAAGAATTCCACTTGTTTGGAATTGCTTCCATCTCTATATAAAACAAAGTATGTTTCTTACTCAATTCAAATGTCATTTGCAAAAAGGATAGGAAGCCACAAATGCATCACTGGAGTAGGCCCTTGTCCCCTATGGAAAGGGGTAACATATAAATGCAAACTTTATCATTTTAACATATAAATGTTCTGCCTGCTCTGAGTTATTAATATTTAAATTACTAGGGCTTTGTGGGAATGCAGATCTATGGTTCTAAAGATCCTTCAGGTTCAATAGGCCTGCAAGAAACTGAAACCAGACCAACACACACACACACACACACACACACACACACACACACACACTATCATTTTTTTGAAATCTGTGAATGGCTTCATATTTACTGTCCTATACCTGTTTTATGAAACTATATTCATTTCAGCAAAATCTGCATTTCCTAATCAGTCCCTCCCCAAAATAACCCTCAGAGGTGTAGCAAGGTTGTGTGAAGGGGTCAGTCGCCTCTGGCATAAGGTGTTAAGAAGCATGATTGGGAGATACTGCTCAGTCAGTAGTGCCTCTACAGTCAGGGTTCAAGTGCTTTAGCATGCTGTGTGTAGAATAACATGTAACAACTGTCCTGCTACACTTTGGATAATAAAGATCTTGTTTCAGTCCACACTGGAGTACAGCATCAAGTGCTTGATGACCAGGCTACAGCTCTGAATTTACTGTATCCTGATACCAGGTGACCTTATGCTTTGAAACTGTGACATGGATGAATTCAACTAACTTTAACTGCTCATACCCATCTTATGTTTTCTTTATATTTATATAACCTGCATGCTTGATGTTTTACATACATTGCTTCTACTGACATTTTAAAATCTACTATATTATCATTCTGTTAAATATTTGAACTCAAATTCATAATATGATCAAACTAACAGTTCAGTTATGTTGAATAGCATGCAGGGAACAGTCCTCCTGGCCAATTAACAAACAAATAAATATGCATATGGGTTACATATTTGCTCTTAGGGTATGTAGCTACAGATGATTTACAAACCATGTGTCCATTACGTTCTTTGATAAATGAGTATTTTTGTTGAGAAGACAACGTCCAGATGAGGAGAAAGTAAACAGAAGTTTTCACTGTTCTCATATATGCAGCCAGTAGTAAAACAGCTGGTCAGTGTAGCATGAAAAACAGTGGATGGGTGGGAGTTTTTAAGGGTGAGACATAACATTTCTACATTAATAATACGGATTAGACAGGAACATAAAGTCTTTAGTCGCTATGTATGGGAAAATATATGCTAGTTACCCATGAAGGGAATTTCAAACATATTACTTAGGATCTCAAATTGTGGGAGTCTTAAATTAAAACAGAGATAAAGGGTCACTTTGGCAGGAATAGAGCCATGATTCTACAAAAGGAAATGAAACATAAATAATTGTTTCTTTGTCTTTCAATTTAATGAATAAGAAGCAATAAACTATACTGGATCTTAAATGAAGTTGACTACTGAATATTGAAATATTCAAGGTGTTTAGAAAATACTGTTCATTTATGACAAATATATTTTCCTATTAAACTTTTCTCTGTATTCACAAACGTGGGCTTGCTATTTGGTACATGTGCATTAGATGCCTATACTTTCCCAGTACCTGAGCCAAAAGCTTGCAGGATTTGTAGAGATCTTATAGCTCAGTTCTACAATAGGTAAAGTCAGCATGGCATGCCTTGTCTTTCAACTACAACTTAACACACATATCTATGTTATATAAAGTCACAGGGCTACAAATTCAAAGGAGATTACTGGGCTAACGGCCCAAAAGCCTAGTCACATTTATCCCAATTTGCCACTTTACAATACCTCAGTAAATGAAGTTCAAATATGTATGAACCTATGGTATGGTATCTAACACTAACTGCGTCTGTCCATGAGGGACATGAGCACCACCCCAGGACTAAAGTTATGATTACCATCCATTGAAGGGCTTGTCTTGACATGAATAGGAAGCTTGCTCCAGACAAAGGTTAGTCTCTGAGACACCTATCTACCTCTCCAACATGACTAATTCATGTCAGAAGCTAGATTCAGATCCTTGGAATGATTGACATTCATGCAGTTTAATTTACAAATGTGTAACATTTCCAATAGGGGTGGCTTGGAGACTGCCCTGTAGGCCAGACACAGATCACCCCTTAGTAGTCTGTAGGAGATAGAATATAGGGCTCTCAGTTTTTCCACACAGGACTTCTTGTTTACACTCTGTATCTTCTTGGTGAGAAATCTCTGGGGTCATTCCAGCTGTTGCAGATGTCTGGTGAGATACATACAAAAAGGTGCATTGTACTCAATTACTGGTCTGATGAGGGACAAGTACAATGGAATTATAATGCTCATTTATCTAGATGTCATGTCATTACTTATGAGCTATGCCACATAGGTCTTCCTCATGACTGCTGACATATGGTGGTTGAACTTCAGGCTACTGTCAGCCTTAGTACCCAGGTCACATACCACTGGGTATGCTCTTGGGGGTTGCTGACTATATTGTAATTAGCTGGGGCATTTGCTTTCCCAAAGGGTACAATTATTTTTTTTTTTTTTGCATTTACTTTCAGTCTATGGCTTTGGCACCAATCATTTGTCTGTGTTAATCCTTTTTGAAGAATATCACTATTGCTTGGGGATTCAGTGATTGCCCCTAATTTGCAGTCATCCATGAACTTGGTCAGCCAAAGGCCACTTACATTTTCCTTGACTTCTGAGAAATATATTCCAAACAGTAGAGGGTAGAGCACAGAACCCTGTGGTACACCACTGGTGACTGGCCCCTTGCTAGAGGTAGATTAATCCACTTTACAGTATGTATCCTGTCAGTGAGCCATTTGGCTACCAATCTGGTGCTACATGTGCTTATGCCTAGTTGAGAGAGCTTCTCTATAATACCTGAGCTGGGGATTGTATTAAATGCCTTGGACAGGTGAAGGTAGGTGGTGTACACAGTCTTTCCCTCATCCATGGCCTTGGTGTCTTTCTCAAAGAAGTCAAACAATTTCAGCAGA
Organism: Protopterus annectens; assembly: GCF_019279795.1. NCBI lineage: Eukaryota > Metazoa > Chordata > Ceratodontiformes > Protopteridae > Protopterus > Protopterus annectens. The sequence continues at coordinate 1,894,950,040 of NC_056732.1, read as the reverse complement.
CACAATCTACCCTTAACGAATCCGAACTGGGCTGGGTCCAGAGTCTGGAGATTACCTATGTCCTTGTTGATAAGGTCCATGATGATTCTTTCCATGGCCTTACAGATGAGACTGGCCAGTCTTATGAGCTTATCATTCCCTGCGTCAGTTGATGGTCCCCCTTTGTACAGGCGGATGACTGTTGCTATCCATCATTCTGCCGGAACATTGTCTGGAGGCTGTGGTTAAACAGGAATCCAACTGGGTCTGCTAAGTCAGGTTTTAAGTTATATAAAAGGCAATCTGGATGTTGTCAGGGACCACTGATGCCTTGTGTTTATCCTTAGAGAGTGCAGAGATGATCTGCTCTCCTGAGGTAATAGGCCGAGAATGAAGGCAGGCATAATTTGAAGAACAACCATTGGATCAGGGGGGGGTGAAGCTTCATACAAATCTGTCAGCTAACAGGTTGGTTATTTCCTCCATTATAGTATGGGTGGTGCCACCTACAACCAGTTCTGTACATAGCTGGGTATTCCCCTTAAAATTCTGAACATAGTTAAAAATGCTGTGTCATTCTCCTTAGGTGGAAGGCTATTTTGCCTTCATAATTTGCTTTTGAGGACTTGACTAAACATCTGATTTGTTTGTTTAGACTACTGGATTCTTCATCTGCTGAGCCTGTTCCTGCTTAATTGTAGATATTAGTTTTGCTATTTTGTTGTACAGCCTGTTTATACAAGGGTCCACCAGGGTGGCTTGTTTTTCTGACAAGACCTGGCTTTGGATCAGTCCTATACTGCCAATTCTATATAGCTGCTTAAGTGACTATAAAAGGCATTGGTGTATGTATCTGCATAGGATTCTGGGTTTTTTTGGGTTTGGGGGAGCTTGGAATTTTCTTATGCCATTGCTTAGCAAGAGGTAATTTGTTTTGGAGAAATAATTTAGTGTTTTTGAAGTTCATGGGGTATATGGTCTTATATTTATTTCAAAGGAGACCAGAGAAGATTCTGTGGTCAGATCTTAACAATGAAGATGTTAGACTGGGGGGGGGTGCAATGTTTCTCCATGTTGGTGAGTACTATATCCTGGGTATTTGAGCACCTAGTGCATGGACCGGCCAGCTGGTATAGAGCATTTGCACTGACAAAATCCAAGAACCTCTGAGCTTGCAAACTGGTGTGCTCCCCTGTCAATGGTAGGATAATTAAAAATGACCCAAGAGTAAGGTATTGAGCTGTATGGTGAGTAATTCTAGTAAGTTTAGGTATTCAGTTTTTTCTTAGTTCATGGTGGGGGGGGTCTATAGCTGGGGATGACAGGATTTTGCCTATGGTTAGCTGGACATAGAGTAGCTCGAGACAGTTGTACTGTTTGACCAGTCTTGAGTTGTACTTATGCCTTATAAAGATGAATACACCTCTTATTTTGGTTCTTCCATGCTCAATTGATGGTCTGAATGTATGAAAGGTGTTGTAGCCTTGCACAGCTGGGGTGCTTTTTGCAGCTTTGAACCATGCCTCAGTGACTGCCGAGATATCAGCCTCATCCAAGGTGAGGAGTGCTTCTAGGCAGTGGAGTTTCTTGTTTAGACTCCAAGCACTGAGCAGCAGTACACTGAGAATATCAAGAGAATAATTTGTTATGTTGGGAAGTTGGTTACTTTGACATTGCCTCAAAGGGAACAAAGCAACATGATCTACAATAATTTCATTATGACCAGCACACAATGAAAAGGCTGTAAACATTTCTTACTGTGAGAAAAAGAAGTGGGTCCTCCTGCTGCAGTTTTGACTGAATGGCTGATATCTGCCTCTGAATGGTTTCATTCTTCTTTTCAATTTTCTGCAGGTTTTCCTTCATTTCTCCAGTAATTGTTGTTGTTTCATCCTTAAGCTGTTGAATCAGCTGCTGTTCCTTGTTCTGCAGAAACTGGTGCAGTGTGGCAAACTCTGATTTAATGTGCTGCTCAAAACTCTGGGCTTTTTTCTGGAAGAGAATGAGTGGGATTTAAACTTGAAACACTGATGATATATTATACATTCAGATGTGCTACACAAACAGGAAAAGTCTAGATCTAGCATGACATAATGCAGCATACAGCAGGATACAAAAATAAATGCTAATGCACTACATTAAAAACTGAATTCATAAAATGACAGATATGTGTAGACATCATAGTCCATGAGCTGTTCTTTTACAGCACTTTGTGCCATTAACAGATATCATGCATACACAAGCACATATCTACACTATACTCACTCTTAAAGAAAAAACAGATTTTAATGCCTTATAGGTTTATCAGTTCATACCAAGCTTAACATTTGGCTGTGTCTCAAAAAAGTTGCCCCTCTCTGGAAATTAGAAACAGAGGGACACAGGAACAATTCTAGGAAAGAGATCATGGGGATTGTATGAGGCTAAATCAGATGCATCTTTAAGAAAACACAATTAAAAGGTATTACCTCCATTTTCAAGTACTTAATAGTGTTTCTCTCCAAATCAGTCATCAAGACGAGCGTTAAAGGTAGTTCAAGTAGTAAGCTATTTGACCTGTATTGGGAACTTAATCCTGCTGGTCGGAGTACATTGAGTTCAAAATCTATTCCTCCAATGAGACTTCTTTATTTGTCAGGGGCAGATTTAGGTCTGTAATGTTGGGGTATGTAAAGCCACTTCTTTTGTGAAGAAATAGGATGCCAAACAGGAAAGGCTCTTCTATACCTTAAAATGTGAGATGTAGGTGATGTCAGAGCAGCCAGTAAGTCCCTGAAGATAAGGAGAGTCATGCGAATCATTACTGAACTGAGTATAAGGAGAGTCATGCTAATCATTGCTGAACTGAGTATAAGGACAGTCATGTTAATCGTTATTGAACTGAGTATAAGGAGAGTCATGCTAATCATTATTGATCTGAGTATAAGGAGAGTCATGCTAATCGTTACTGAACTGAGTATAAGGAGAGTCATACTAATCGTTAATGAAAAGAGTATAAGGAGAGTCATGCTAATCGTTAATGAACTGAGTATAAGGAGAGTCATGCTAATCATTACTGAACTGAGTATAAGGAGAGTCATGCTAATCATTACTGAACTGAGTATAAGGAGAGTCATGCTAATCGTTATAGAACTGAGTATAAGGAGAGTCATGCTAATCATTACTGAACTGAGTATAAGGAGAGTCATGCTAATCATTACTGAACTGAGTATAAGGAGAGTCATGCTAATCATTACTGAACTGAGTATAAGGAGAGTCATGCTAATCATTACTGAACTGAGTATAAGGAGAGTCATGCTAATCATTATTGAACTGAGTATAAGGACAGTCATGCTAATCATTATTGAACTGAGTATAAGGAGAGTCATGCTAATCATTATTGAACTGAGTATAAGGAGAGTCATGCTAATCGTTACTGAACTGAATATAAGGAGAGTCATGCTAATCATTGCTGAACTGAGTATAAGGACAGTCATGTTAATCGTTATTGAACTGAGTATAAGGAGAGTCATGCTAATCATTATTGATCTGAGTATAAGGAGAGTCATGCTAATCGTTACTGAACTGAGTATAAGGAGAGTCATACTAATCATTAATGAAAAGAGTATAAGGAGAGTCATGCTAATCATTAATGAACTGAGTATAAGGAGAGTCATGCTAATCATTACTGAACTGAGTATAAGGAGAGTCATGCTAATCATTACTGAACTGAGTATAAGGAGAGTCATGCTAATTGTTATAGAACTGAGTATAAGGAGAGTCATGCTAATCATTACTGAACTGAGTATAAGGAGAGTCATGCTAATCATTACTGAACTGAGTATAAGGAGAGTCATTCTAATCATTACTGAACTGAGTATAAGGAGAGTCATGCTAATCATTATAGAACTGAGTATAAGGACAGTCATGCTAATCATTACTGAACTGAGTATAAGGAGAGTCATGCTAATCATTATTGAACTGAGTATAAGGAGAGTCATGCTAATCGTTACTGAACTGAGTATAAGGAGAGTCATGCTAATCATTACTGAACTGAGTATAAGGAGAGTCATGCTAATTGTTACTGAACTGAGTATAAGGAGAGTCATGCTAATCGTTATTGAACTGAGTATAAGGAGAGTCATGCTAATCATTATTGAACTGAGTATAAGGAGAGTCATGCTAATCATTATTGAACTGAGTATGACAGTCATGCTAATCGTTATTGAACTGAGTATGAGAGTCATGCTAATCATTATTGAACTGAGTATAAGGAGAGTCATGCTAATCGTTAATGAACTGAGTATAAGGAGAGTCATGCTAATCATTACTGAACTGAGTATAAGGAGAGTCATGCTAATCATTACTGAACTGAGTATAAGGAGAGTCATGTTAATCGTTATTGAACTGAGTATAAGGAGAGTCATGTTAATTGTTACTGAACTGAGTATAAGGAGAGTCATGCTAACCATTACTGAACTGAGTATAAGGAGAGTCATCCTAATAGTTATTGAACTGAGTATAAGGAGAGTCATCCTAGCCATTATTGAACTGAGTATAATGAGAGTCATGCTAATCATTATTGAACTGAGTATAAGGAGAGTCATGCTAATCGTTATTGAACTGAGTATAAGGAGAGTCATGCTAATCATTATTGAACTGAGTATAAGGAGAGTCATGCTAATTATTATTGAACTGAGTATAAGGAGAGTCATGCTAATCCTTACTGAACTGAGTATAAAGAGAGTCATCCTAATCGCTATTGAACTGAGTATAAGGAGAGTCATGCTAATCGTTAATGAACTGAGTATAAGGAGATTCATGCTAATCATTATTGAACTGAGTATAAGGACAGTCATGCTAATCATTATTGAAGTGTGTATAAGGAGAGTCATGCTAATCGTTAATGAACTGAGTATAAGGAGAGTCATGCTAACCATTACTGAACTGAGTATAAGGAGAGTCATGCTAATCATTACTGAACTGAGTATAAGGAGAGTCATGCTAATCGTTATTGAACTGAGTATAAGGAGAGTCATGCTAATTGTTACTGAACTGAGTATAAGGACAGTCATGCTAATCATTACTGAAATGAGTATAAGGAGAGTCATGCTAATTGTTACTGAACTGAGTATAAGGAGAGTCATGCTATTCGTTATTGAACTGAGTATAAGGAGAGTCATGCTAATCATTATTGAACTGAGTATAAAGAGAGTCATGTTAATCGTTATTAAACTGAGTATAAGGAGAGTCATGCTAATCGTTATTGAACTGAGTATAAGGAGAGTCATGCTAATCGTTACTGAACTGAGTATAAGGAGAGTCATGCTAATCATTATTGAACTGAGTATAAAGAGAGTCATGTTAATCGTTATTGAACTGAGTATAAGGAGAGTCATGCTAATCATTACTGAACTGAGTATTAGGAGAGTCATGCTAATCGTCATTGAACTGAGTATAAGGAGAGTCATGCTAATCGTTATTGAACTGAGTATAAGGAGAGTCATGCTAATCGTTACTGAACTGAGTATAAGGAGAGTCATGCTAATCATTATTGAACTGAGTATAAAGAGAGTCATGTTAATCGTTATTGAACTGAGTATAAGGAGAGTCATGCTAATCATTACTGAACTGAGTATAAAGAGAGTCATGTTAATCGTTATTGAACTGAGTATAAGGAGAGTCATGCTAATCATTACTGAACTGAGTATAAAGAGAGTCATGTTAATCGTTATTGAACTGAGTATAAGGAGAGTCATGCTAATCATTACTGAACTGAGTATAAGGAGAGTCATGCTAATCGTCATTGAACTGAGTATAAGGAGAGTCATGCTAATCGTTATTGAACTGAGTATAAGGAGAGTCATGCTAATCGTTACTGAACTGAGTATAAGGAGAGTCATGCTAATCATTATTGAACTGAGTATAAAGAGAGTCATGCTAATCGTTATTGAACTGAGTATAAGGACAGTCATGCTAATCATTACTGAACTGAGTATAAGGACAGTCATGTTAATCGTTATTGAACTGAGTATAAGGGGAGTCATGCTAATTGTTACTGAACTGAGTATAAGGAGAGTCATGCTAATCATTATAGAACTGAGTATAAGGAGAGTCATGCTAATGGTTACTGAACTGAGTATAAGCAGAGTCACGCTAATCGTTATTGATCTGAGTATAAGGAGAGTCATGCTAATCATTATTGAACTGAGTATAAGGAGAGTCATGCTAATCGTTACTGACTGAGTATAAGGAGAGTCATGCTAATCGTTATAGAACTGAGTATAACGAGAGTCATGCTAATTATTATTGAACTGAGTATAAGGAGAGTCATGCTAATCGTTACTGACTGAGTATAAGGAGAGTCATGCTAATCGTTACTGAACTGAGTATAAGGAGAGTAATGCTAATCATTATTGATTTAATGCCTTTAGTTTTCTTTGTTACAAATATATGGGCCCTTTCCAGTTGAGGAACATGCTTGGATTTGTACCTGCCAAAGTGGGCATTATGTTCAATGATGGGTTTGATGAAGGAAACAGTGAAGATCGAGTCTCAAGATAGGGATGAACAGGGGACAGTGCTGGCTGGTAATGGCAGAAGGTAAAACAGATTTCAGTGATGTTAGAACATCACTCTGTCATATGTTGAAATAAAAATTGTTGCATAATGAAGTGTCTAAGAGCTATTAAATCTGTTTGTTCTTCAGAAGGATGCTTAATTTCAGCCTGCCTGTTTGACAGAGCTAAAGTGTTTTACCAGCTTTTAAAGGCTTTGAAAGCTGGTAAAACAGTTTGACCTCCTACATTTTTTTATTATAACTACAAGTACATGGAACAGATAAAGCCGCATGCACTACAAAGACTTATGATCACGTCTCACCAATTATAACCCTTTACTACGGGCTCTTGATGTGGATGTCATGATTCATCTCTCAAGCTGCACTTTCAAGGTACATTTATTTGCATCCATGTCTAAGACACATAATAAATTCATTACGGTTTGACACCTGATCATAGTCATTTATATTATACATGAGTTAGGAACAGCTTTTTTGCTGAATACTTCTATTATGCTACATTTCTTTTTTCATTTAGCTAAATACATGCTTTCAGTGCACCAGGTATGTGCAAATTCCAGACCTTGCTGGTAGTCTTCTCTATCAGTGGATGAACAGTTTACAGTACCATCAGCAGCAAAAGTGGTCATCTACACTTCTATGATATTGGCCTGGATGTCTGCAAAATAAATGCCACATAGTAGAGGGTCCAGCACTGATCCCTGTAATTTTCCACTAGTTACAAGTTTATGTTCATAAAGTAGGTTTCACAGTGTGGGATCTATTGAATAGCCAGTTTGCAATACAGTGGAAAAATGTAGGGGGGGTTACAATAATTTTATTAAACTTTACAATAATACCAGCATCGTGGAAAGCATCAAAACCCTTGTCCAGGTCAAGGAAAGCTGCATACAGAGCGTGACCACTGCCCACAGCCTCTTTAACTCTTTCAAAGAAGCTTACTAGGTTCAGGAGACATACTCTGCCCTTTGCAAAACCAAAGTGACTGTAGTCTAGTTCAATTAGGTTGCAAGGATGCATTCCATGCCTTTACATATAAGGCCAATGATGTTGATGGGCTTATAATTACCTGGATCTGTAGAGGGTCAGCCATTATGTGGGAACAGTCACAGTGAATGTTCTCCAGGCATCAGGAACAAACCAATGGAAAGGGTGAAGATGAATAGTTTAAGCAGAGTTTTGGATAGTGTATACCATTAACTTAAATATAGCAATGTATGCATCTAGCCAGTTTTGAAAAAATGAAAATAAACTAATGTCAGAAAATGCCTGGTCCATATATCAAAGCACAAAACAAAAACTCAATAAATAAACAAACTACTCAAGTTCCTGGCCACACTAGCATTTATTAAAACAATATAACAATTTTATCAGAAATTTCTTTAGAAAAAACAGTAACAACTCTCGTTCGTATACCAAAAACATACAAGAAATAGAATTAACTAATAAGTAAAGTTATGGTATTAAAGAATACCCACTTAGTGCTTCAAGCGGGTATCTGTCTGTACAGATTTAAAGGTGACATGTTCATTTAATCCAGGGTAAGTGTAGGCATTAAGCTCAACTTGTCAGACATACTCACTATAATTTATAGTGAAGACTCCTATCTCTTAACTCTAAAATAACTTGACCTAAGGCATAAAATGCAAACCTCGTAGAATCTGATATGAATGATTAAAAATAGTATTTGCTTCTTCTTTTTCGTCTTCTTAATATTTTGTGCGCCCACACAGTCTGACATTTCAGTATCTTGAATTTAGACATATGTAAAAAACAAAGCAAGGTATGCATCCTCCAGTTCCAAGAATTTGATTTAGAAACATAGAAACAACACTAGGCAAGCAATCACAAGGACCATAACAGGACCAACTATGCACACATTTAAAGGTGCACATTTAGAAGTCTTTGGGAATATGTCAGGCAAGTTCAGTTTAATACCTGGTCTTACCTTGTTTAAATTAACACGTTAGCATATTAACTTCATAACTGTGTTGAAAAATGCCTCCTGAGGCACCAGGATCACTTTATTCTTGTTGGTTATTTACATAGATTGTTTGGCCCTAGTATTATATGGAGCCAGTTCTGCTTTTATCTGTGCAAGTCTCTTACTACAAAGAAAAACTGTATAAATTATACCTCTGACAGCTCAGCTTAGGTTTCTGGTTCAAGTCCATCTCTGTGGAGTTTGACTGTTATTTTGTCACTAGCTCAACAGGCAGCATGCTCACATTTGGCGGTGGGGGTCATAGTCCTATTCTCTGTGACTGTAATTTATTTTTCCAGGACTGACACTGTAGTGCAGCACAGGGGGCGCTGCACCCCTGAGTGTGTCGTCCTTCAGATGAGATGTTAAACAGAGGTCATATCCGCTTGAGTTGGTGGTAACTCAGGTAGAAGTAAAAATCAGAAGGCATTTCTCAAAAGGAGTAGGAGAATTTACTGTACATACATATTTACATAATTTCCTCTGTGAGAGTTAGTGAACAGAATTAAGGCTATACTCTGTAAACAGGCTGCTTCATGTGGTACACAGTTTGATTCCCTCAGTCTGCATTTGCCTCCTGTGTGACCATGTGCAAGTTACTTAACCACATAGCATTTTTTAACATTTTATTGTAAATGTGATAACTATAACATAAACATGAACAGAACTACACAGACAACTATGTACAAGTAATAATACTCTTTAGTATAACATGGTATTTCCTTTTCCTTTCCTTTCTCCTGCTTATACCCTTGATTTCACTCTAACATTTCTCCTAACTCTTATATTATTATTACTATAGTATCTGCAAGAATATACTACACTATACCTCATAAGTGTAGGACTCTTAATATGTAATGACTTCTTATTTTAATTGTAAATTCCTGTTTAAGCAGCTTCTCATATAAGTTTTAACTCTTGTTGAATTAATTGTAATTGTTTGTTTATTATCTGTATTGTCTACTCAATTTTTTTTACATTGTCTAAACATGTCAAAGAACCTATTGTAACCTAAAATGTCCGGAGCTTTTCTCCCCAGGACTCCATTGAAAACGGGTTCATCTTGGCCCAATGGACTATCCTGGTAAACCAACTGCAAATAAAATAAAATAAAAATAAATAAATGGTGATAGCATAAGGCCATGTAATCTCATTCAATAATGTCCTAAAAGAAGAGCTGTATAATTGTTTATGGCAAGTGTTATCAGATTTCATTAATATATTTATTTTGTTGCTAAAAGTCAAGATTACATTATTGGAATATTCTGTCGATCTCTAATTTGTGGACAATACCTAAAAAAGTTGAGTCCATAAAGTAAAAAAGCTGGAGAATGCTGGGTAAAGGTTGAGCACATCGTGGTACAATTCTAATGAAGAGCAATCCTGTTTTGAGAATCCATGTTTCTAACCATTCTACAGATAATCTCAATGGCATTTTTCCAACTGAAGTTATGTAAGTTGTTAACTACCATCAAAAACTGTAGGAACCAGAGCAGGATGTCGAGTTGTAAGGATAAAGGCAGAAATTCTGTCCACATAAAAGCATTAGTGTAAGGTAAGGGTTGAATGAAGATCAAGCACAGACACTGATTTGTCCCTCCCCATAGTTTATAAATGGGGGGGGGGGGCACTCCAAAAATGTATGTTGAATGGTGGGATTACTTTGTCCACAAGCCTGGCTGTGAGCTGATTTTAGCCACCCTCTTCTCTACAGCCTCTGACGGATCCCAATTACCATTCCAGATAAATAAAACTTGTCTCTCAAACATAAAATGCATTTGTCCTAAATGTTTGACAGCATTTAGGAATATATTAAAATAAGCTTTGGGAATATCTGAATCAACATCCTAGAATCATAAGGTAATCTTAGCAGCATATTACTTATTTATTTACTGACATTTGATTACCAGGAAAGTCTAACTGTATAGAAGCCCCATTTTCAGCAGAGGACCAGGGAGAAAGCCCCAAATTATTTCAAAACATTTATTTTAAGAACAATAATTTTACAATTTAAAAATATCAACAGAATGCCTGCATGAAGCAAACGCTCCCAATAAATAAGCCAAAAACAGTATCAACAAACCAATAATTAACAATGGGAGCGAACCACAGCAGATATATGATAAGTTAACGAACCACAGCAGATATATGATATGTTAGCGAACCACAGCAGATATATGATAAGTTAGCGAACCACAGCAGATATATGATAAAGTCAGTCCTCGAGCTGAATGAGTCTTTTGCTTATATTGGATTATATCGCATTATTGTGACTACTGAAGTTCTGAGGATATTTGATGAACTTATCATATATCTGCTGTGGTTCGCTCCCGTTGTTAATTATTGGTTTGTTGAATAATTTTACAATCTTCAAAAATAAAACAAGAACATCTGCAGTTTAAATAATTATAACAAAAAATAGAGATAATGTTTTAAAATGTTTTAAGATTAAAATTATACAGTTATGATTAATTAAGAAATATATAGGACTTTGAACAAATTTACATATATAAAACCAAAAGGGGTTATATGATTTCATATTTATTAAGTCTAAAGAATTCAATGTGTTAACACTAAACAGTTGATAATATAAATATTTCTAGTTTTGTATATAATTATTGTGTACTCAATTGAATATAGTTTTCATTTATTTTGTTTGATTCCCTTATTCCCTTTGATTTAACAAAAAAACCTAATATTAAGTTGCCAACTCATACAGTTATCCCTTGGAAAAATCAACATTTTATTGTCAGTACCAATGCTTTGAAAAGGATACAGTTAAATCTATAGATTCTTTAAGCTTAGAGTTTAATATTAATTGTAATGATATAACATATGCACATTTGGTTTCAGCATCAATTCAAACCACCTTCTCTCTTCTATCTAACTCAAAAAGTATTGAGATTCCAGAAAGGATTAATGTTTTAAAGTGAAATTATTTATAAACATCAAGTATTTGATACTTCAATATCTAAACTATATTTGATACTTGCCAAAGATAACTATAATCATAACTATAATCTAAAAGAGAATTATGGGAATTTCTTTACAAAAGAATATCATATAACTTTCACGGAACGAAATAAAATACAACTTATTTCATCTATTAAAACAATCTTGACAATATTGGGGCTTATATACTTGGAAATTTTTATTTAGAACTTTATTGACTCCTGTAAGGGTAGCCAAGATGAGAAAAGAAAATGTTTTGAGTGTTGTAGATGCAAAAAACTTACTAAGGGTAGCTGTTAACATATGCTTTATGACTGTTCAATGGTTCATACATTTTGGGTACAGTTGCAAGATTTTTAAAGCTTTATGTTTTAACAAAAGAGATGGTTCTATTTAACTTTCTGGAAAAAAAAATAAAAAATAAAAAAGGACTTTTTTATCAAACTTGGGACAATTCCTGCTGTGGCCAGGAAAGCTATTACAAGAAACTGGGAGAAATCTTCAGAATCAAAGAAACAACACTAAAAAAGAACACAATTTATCCTAATAAATTTATGAATAATCCTTGGTTGAAATTACTAGCCCTAACTGAAACATTTTCATCTTAGCATTCACAACTTAAACTGTTTGTAGAATGTGTAAGCTTGTCTTGTGTTATTTATTAATATGTTGGTCTCATTCCACTCTGTATATAGTATAAATAGTTACACAATTGTGTCATTCTTAACCATTTTTATTGGAATTTACTCACTTATTTTATTGTATTTAAAGTATTCTGATATTTTGTAAGCATTTTGACAATCTTAATAAAACATTTTAAAAAAAATAATTAGAGATAATGTAAAAACATTGGTTAAGATTCAATACAAGTTATATAACAATCATTTAATATTTATAAAACTTTTAGATAGTTTATATAAAAACTAAAGGTAAGTTAGTCTAATACAAACAGGAGTTGTAATATGAAGTAAGGGAAAACAGGCTTATCATATATATTTAGAGAGAAAGTCAGGGAAGAGAATTTGACAGAAGGAAGTGAAGAAGGGAGAGTAAGGAGGTATAAGTAATGCAAAGGTACCTGCTCACATTTAGGGATAGAGTTTGCTCTGGCTTTGAGCAAGAACAGAGCCTGATTTTTAGCTAGGAAGTCTTTCAGAGTGATTTTCAAAGATGGGAGGGAGGGTATTGACATGATGGATATAAGTAAGGAGTTCCAGGCCTTAGCAACCTTGCTTGAGCACAAATAATGTCCAGCAGATTTGATAAGGTTGTAGACAGACAGGGTTTTTTGGTCACTGGATTGCAGTGACCGACTGGGAACATAGCTGTGAGAATGTTTTTTAGTGCTGGACAGGCAGAGGGATGATGAATAGTTTTATGTGGTAAGAAGATGTGTACATATTAGTTGATGAGGCAGTTCTAACCAATTTTGGCTTTTTATTGCTATACAGTGATGGGTTTTAAAAGGCATATTTGCTGCAAATTTAACAACTTTATTTTAGCATTGTTCAAATTTTAATTTTTGTGAAGTCTGGAAGTAAGTAAAGAAGTGTAGGGTGGAGATAAGTAGTGCCATTTGTAGTTTTAGTTGCATCAGTGAGGAAGTTTATGGCTCTGTAAAGAATCCCTAGTTTTTGATGAGTTTTTCTTATGTAATTTTGCACATGCAGGTCAAATGTAAGCTTATCATTCACTATCAGTCCTAATGATTTGCTATGAGAAGCGACTTCAGTGGTTGTATTACCATGACAGAGGGCTTTAAATTTTGTTTTTTCATGAGACAGCGATTTGGGGAAAAAAGTAGTAGTTTGGTCTCTTTTGGGTTGAGCATGTGTTATGAGTTACAAAGCCATGATTCAATGGCTGTTAAAGCTTCCTGACTAATTTTTTGGAGGTGTATCATGTTGCCAAATGTGCAAATGAGAGTGTAATCATCTGTGTATTGTATAAGGGTGGCCTGTTTTGTACATGTATAGAGAGTGTTGGTGAAAATATTAAGGAGGAGGGGAACAAGGATAGAGCCTTATAGTACTCCAATGGTAACTGGGGGGGGTCAGAAGAGAGCATGGAGTGCCATTTTACTGGTTGATACCTATTAAACAGATAGCTTTTGAACCACAGAAGAGTGGGCTGAGAGAGTCTTAGTAAGGAAACTTGAAGTAGAAGTTTGCTGTGACGAACTGTGTTGAAGGCTTTAGACAAGTGTAGAAATAAGGAGGAGACTAGTTTGTCATTATCTATTGACAGTATCTAGGATAGAAGCGCAATGTTAGTACTGTGGGAAGTATGAAAGCCATATTGTGTCGGGGACAGGTGTTCTTCCTGCAGGAGGTAGTCTTGCAATTGTTTTTTATACATTTTTTCAAGTATCTTGGTGAGGAGCATATATGCTATAGGCTTATAGTTATAAATACCTGTTGAATTTCCTCTTTTCTGCAGAGGGATAACGTATTACTTTTTCCAGAGAGAGGGAACGTGGGATTCCTGGAGTGACGCATTTACAAGGATTGATACAGGATAGGCAATGCTATTGGCTGCTATTTTTAGATACTCGTTTAGAAGGCCATCAACTGAAGAGCTTTGTTTAAGAGTAGTTTTATATAGGATGTGAGCACAGTGTTCAAGGTGAAAGTGGATGTGGTGATATCTGGCTGTTGGGCAGAGCTGGGATTAGATGTTTGACAACTTTAGGAACATATTAAAATAAGCTTCAGGAATATCTGAATCAGCATCCGAGAATCATAAAGTAATCTTAGGAACATATTAATATGTTTTTTTTAATATCCAAATTAACATCCCAGAATTATAAGGTAATTTTAGGAACATATTAATATAAGCTTCAAGAAGCTGAATCAACATCCCAGAATCATGAGGTAATCTTAGGAACATATTAATATAAGCTTTGGGAATATCTGAATCAACATCACAGAATCATAAGGTAATCTTAGGAACATCCTAATATAAGCTTTTTTCATATCCAAATCAATATCCTGGAATCATTTATTTATTTAATTTCACATTTGGCTACTGGAAAAGTCTGACTGGGTAAGAAACCCAATTTCAGCAGAGGTCCGGGGAGAAAACCTCCAATACAAAAAAAGGAAAACATGCATTTTGTACATAATGAACAACAAAAACTGGAAACAGAAGACAAGACAACTTACAGTGGTGGCTGGTGACTTCAAATCAAAGGGGAGCTGCAGGAGACAGCTGAATGGGTGGGGTCAATGGGAGGGGGTGTGGTCAACTAGAAAGGGGAGGAGCTATGCTCAAAACCACAAAAACTAACTAAATACGCTGCCCTGGGTGCCAAACCGTCATTATGAGAGTCCAATCAAGACAAAATGAAGTGTAGAAGAATAAAAATATTTCAGTGCATTGACTGCATAACAGCTTACTTAATATCTAGATGGAAACAAAAAGGTTGTGAGGCATGAAAAAATAAATTACTTTTTAAATACATTAATGGAATGCCAGTCAAAATCAAGTATAAGAAAAACAAGCAGCACTCAACTCAAACCACTTCTTGCACTACAGTTCTAATTATAATTTATATTCATCTATATTAAAGTACCAAGTAACATGCTGAAAGTAGAAATCTCTGATGCCCCCACTTTTAAAAAATGTTTCTTATCCAAAAAAGACCTGCTGCCTGATAACTATCTAATTGTTTCAAGGGGAAAACATGATCAAAGTAAAAAATGAAAAGCAAACAAGAAATAAGCTCAAGATACATTGCTTAAAAGGATTACTGTACAGGTTATTGACCACATGATTGGCATTCTGTTTAGTTTACGGGTAAAGCCTGCAGAGATGACTGGAAGTCTCCAACAAGTGTAATGAGCTTCTTAAAATAATGTAATCCTGTCCTTTATTACAAATACTGTCATATGCATTTCAATACCCAAGGCTTATACATTATCTAGTTAAGTATTCTCTACATGGCAACAACAGAAAGGCTTTCATTGTTGGCAATTCTTTAACAGTATGCTTATTAAAGCTTACTTGCATCTTACGATCTCAGCCAAGCTTACCTGATGGTCATTAAAGTACTGCTACTTAAACACAGAGCAACAGGCACTTTGAGTAATAAGCATAAATCAACAGTACAAAAAATATGACAGAAACCAGACCATTCTGCAAAAATCACGGACAGATGAAAAGCCACTCTAGTACTTGTATCTACCTTGGATGGGGGGGATACTCTGCACATTTATACTGCATAACTTCTCCTTGTCTTGCTTCGACACATCCAGAGTCACTACATGGGGGAGTGGGGTGTAACAAGTATGTCACAGTTTGAAATGTCTCTGGCTGACTGTGATGGCCCTGACATATTTGCCATACCTCTCAACCTCAGAGCAAGAAATCTGGACAAAGCCATACAAAGAAGTGGGACAAAGGCCCAAAAATAAGGACAATTTTTAAATATTGCTCTTATAAACTTAGAAAGATAATAGAATAGGTCTTGCATTAGTATGAATTTTCTGAATGGTATGAAATCTGAAACTCAAATGTCTGTCATTATTTTCTAACTTCAGTCTTTAATGCTTTGCCACTAATTTGCCAAAAAAACACAATTTTATGAAAAATGGACCAAAAATGTGATGTAAAAATATAAAATAGCCACACAATACAGCTGGGAACCTGTCAAAGAAGGGGCACTTTAATATTAGTACTGCTAACTTGAACAACTGACAAAATAAAAGAATCTACATGCATTTCTGAAATAAAAGTAATCTATAACTCTGATTATTACAGTTATTTCTTAACTGTAAACCCTCCATGTTTTTTTCCAAAATTGCTATTTTGCAGAGGGATTATTAGGGGGAAGAGCAACATTTTGAGCCAAAATCAGGGACAGTTGAGAGGTTTGGCTATGCCTAATTCTATAAAGCAATTTATTTGCATGTACCTCTCAACCTGTTAATGTAATAAATCTGGACAAGGACAAATATATTGGGGAAAATATAAACAGTACTAAAAAATGCTTTTGTATAAACTGAGACAGTTGATAGAACAACAGGTCTTACTTTAGCATGCATTTTTCTGAAGTTTATGAAGTCTGAAACTCAGTGTGTCAGTATTTAGTGACTTAATTCCTAAATGATTTGTCAGAAAACCACAAATTTTATGAGGAACAAACCAAAAATAAGAAGCAAAAATCTATGCATTCTTTGAAAATCTGGACAGTTGGGAGGTATAGTTCAGCGACGGCTGTCTTTAAGTTTGCCACCCTTCCCCCTCACAAAATCATGGTCGAATGGAGCCTCCCCCTATAGCCATTCCAACGATCAATTACTTGGCTATTTCACTCCATTTACCATAAACACTAATGTGCATACTGATTTATGTCTATGATGATTTGGACTTCATTTGAAAGTTTTATTTTGCATTTTACAGCACAGACACTAAGACATCTGCTAAACAAACTTAGCATTAAAACTTCTCTTCCCTTGAAACTCACATTTATTGAAACAGCGTTGAAACCCACATTCAAAGAAAATACATTTTACCAGTGGCAGATAAAGATTAATTCTGGGCTGTTTTCAAATCATAGGCCCCTTGCATATGAAACATACATGTGCTCTTTGATACACCTTCCTATTGTTTTGAACATTTTTCCAGTAAACTATGAAACAAAACGCATGCACCAATAATGACAAAACTGCCCAGTTCAGAACATTTCCATCATAAACGTCTACTCAAACTTCTATAGTCCACCATTATCAGTAAATATGCACAATTCTACAGTCCACCATTATCAGTAAATATGCACAATCTCTGAAGAAGTAAGAAAGTAATCTAAATAATTCCACATTAAATAAATCTGCAACTAATGAAGAGGTTGCTGCTAGCAAACACCTTTATATTTCATGGTTTCATCGAAAAATAAAGTGTCTGATGCCCCTGAGGAATAAATTGCCTATATTACATTAAAAATGATAAGCTAGTAATATTGCAATAGGAAATGGATGGCAAACTGATAACAGGCTCATAGTTAGTATCTTAACTTTTTCAGTACGGCAGCATTCACCCCTTGTGGGAGTAGAACCAACAACCTTCTGCATCAAAAGCAAGTACATAACCTGTTGTGCTATTAACAATGCAAGCTTAGCATAAGCAGCACTAAACTTCTCTTCCCCTGCAGCTCTCAGCTCCCTGTAAAATCTACTCAATACTCAACTGCATCTCAACTTCGCAGCACAAGAAATCTGGAAAAAGCCAAATTTATTGGGGGGGGGGTCAAAAGCCCAAAAACCAGGGACGCATTAAGCATTGCTTGTATAATCTTGGAAAGTTGCTAGAATAAAATGCTGTGTTACCACCATGCATTTTACTGCCAAGGTCCCTGTGCAAAAGAGTCAGAGCAACATACCACTATGCCATATCAGCTGCTTTGTGAAAGAAAAATGCTGTGTTACCACCATACATTTTACTACCAATGTCCCTGTGCAAAACAGTCAGAGCAACATACCACTATGCCAAATCACGTGCTTTGTGAAAGAAAAATGCTGTGTTACCACCATACATTTTACTACCAATGTCCCTGTGCAAAACAGTCAGAACAACATACCACTACGCCAAATCAGCTGCTTCGTGAAAGACAGGAAGACTGAAACTTGAATGGCTATCATTTAATGAATTCAGTTCTCACCATAGCTGTCAACCTCTTAGCACAAAACACCTGGACAAACCCAGTAATGAAGGAATACAGCCCTCAAACATATTCAGTGAATTCAGTTCTTGCTATAGCTGTCAGCCTTAGCACAAAAAACCTGGACAAAGCCAATAATGGGGTAATACAGTCCCAAAAATAAGGACAAATTTCAAATATTCATCTTACAAACTTAGGTTGTGTTACTATGTATTTTCTGAAGAATATGAAGTCTGAAATTCAAATGCCTGTCAATTTTACTTCTGACAGAACAAAAACAATTTTCAGCAGAGGCCTAGTGACAAATACTGCAGACACATGTCTTTGTAAAATGGCAGGACACCAGAGCAAATCCACACAAACACAGGGATGAGATGCAGACTCCACACAGAAGGCACCCCAGCCAAGAATCAAACCAGAAAACCTATAGCTGTGAGGCAACAATGCTACCACTGCACCATCAAATATGTAAGGAATTAAATACTCAGGAACCTGAAGTCTGAAATTCAAATGCCTGTCAATTTTATTTAACATTTGTTAATCAGGACAGTCTGACTTGGAACAAAAAAACAATTTTCAGCAGAGGCCCAGGAAGAAATAATGCAGACATGTCTTTGTAACATGGGAGGACACAAAAGCAAACCCACACAAACACAGGGAGAAGATGCAGACCCCACATAGAAGGCACCCCAGCCAAGAATCAAACCTAAAAATCTGCAGCTGTGAGGCAACAATGCTACTACTACACCATCAAATATCAAGCATTGCAGCATTTAGAAACCACAGATATTATGAGGAACAGATCAGATCAAATATGAGGCAAAAATCTGCAATTTTTTTTACAAATGGTGGGGGGTAGGGAATTTAGGTCTTTAACATCTGCATACAAGGTACAAGGTTCAAGCCTGAGGTATTCCCTACCACACCACAATGAGTTTGTTCTATTTTCGCACACACACACACACACACACACACACACACACACACACACACACACACACACACACACACACACACACCTTGAGCGATCATCCATAGCCGTCTTACCTGGAACGATCTAGATCCCATTCCTTCGTGCCATAAAACATAGCTGCAAACCCCCACCCATTGGAGCACATCCACATAAATCCATAGCTGCAATCCGTCACGCGAGATCTTCTGACGAGAGTCCGCACATCCACTATGCGAGATCTTCCCCCGACGAGACTCCAGACTGCCGACGTTGCAGTCCGAGTCTGATGAGTTTCCAGCAACAGTCTATGCAGCTACAACTGCATAGACTTCTGGGATCTCTGCTTTTACATGTTTCCCAGTCTGGCCTGCTGGTGAAACAGTCTGCGCATGCTCCAGACTGTCTCAGCAGCAGTCCGGACTAGTGCGCATGTGCGAAAGTCCACAAATTTTTTATTTTTTTTTATCTTTTATTTTCTTTAATTTTACAGCTGGGGGGGGCTGCAGTCCAGCAGTCCAATAGCATGGGCCACCCCTGGACAACTTACAGATGAACACAAAAGCAAAATACATACATTTTAAATGGGAAAATAAACAAATATGACTAAGCATTTTTAACATACTTTAAATTTTACAGAGAGGATTAACAAATATATTTGCAGTCAATATATTTAGCATAGAAATATGGCAGTTAGGATAATATTATAGGATGGACTGTTGAATCCTGATGAAATTGCACAGATAGTTATGAAAGCAATGAGACTAGTTATGGTTGGTCACGTTAGTTGAGTAATTAGAGTCTTATTTACTGGTAGAAGCAGTAGATAACAGAACTAGCGGTAAGGGAGGTGAAGGATGGAGGTAATGTGGAGAGGAATGGAAGAATTACAGATAGAGATTAGATAAGAAGATGGTAGTTCTGTTTATTGGCACAGAAAGATGGTGTTTAGGCAATGTGGAGTAGAAGCATCTATGATGGAGGAAGGAAGGAAGGTAAAAAAATGCGGAGATGGCAGTTACAAAATCAGATAAAAGGAGGCAGAGAGGGGGATAAAAGTCTTATAGGTTCATAGATTAGTACTAGGCTAACTGCCCTTGTGAGCCATTTCAAGCCTAGCCAATTATCCCTTGTGAGGCTCAAACTCTGCATCTTGTGTTTGTAATGCAAATACCTTGACCATTAGGCCACCACTTGAACTAGGACAAAGTAAAAGGGGTAGGAGTCAGGCTGGATCAAAGCAGGCACAGATACATGACCTGAATAGGAAATCTTTTAGTTTAAACTTGAAATTCTAGAAATTAGAGGAAATTCTTAAATCCAAATGGTAGCGCATCCCATAGTTTGGTCACTGAGTAGGAATGCAGGCATTGTCTGGCAGTTTTATTTGTTTTGTGTAATGTTAAGAGCTGTTTGTCTTCAGAGCAGAGAGTACAGCTAGGTGTGTAGATTTGAGGTATTGTTTTTAAGGTAAGGCAGAAGGCAAGATTATAGACAAATTAATGGGCAGTTGTTAGTTAAGATAGTTTATATATTGCAGGAGTTCCAGCCACTTAAGGGGGATAAAAGATAAACAGTGGTGTTTAAAGTATGGTACACTTGTTGAAAATTTAGGATTTTGTTATAGCAAGATTCAAGTTTATTTTTAGTGTATTTTGAAGGTTAGTTAAAATGAGGGAATCATATAGCAATGAGTGTATCAGGTATGTTGTGGCTAATATTGTTTTAGTGGTTGTATCCATGACGTTTTTGTGCCGATAGAGCATCCCTAGTTTAAGACGTGTGTTTTTTTGATAGTGTTATTTATCATAAGGCAATTCTACTCATTATTTCCCTGCTAACATCATTCATCAGTAATTTGTATATACCAGATGTACCTTGTATTTAGGGCACTAACTGATGAGGTCTGAGACACTGTGCCTGCCAGTCGATACGTAGCTCCCACATTATGCACAACATAGGGGGATCTGTGGATCATAAAATGTAGCCTGAAATATATTTAGAACTCTAAAAAAGGTAGTGACCATTTTTCCCATAGTTCTTTAAAAGAAATGTGCATGTCTTTCATCCACTTGAATAATTAGGTCTGTTACTCATCTAATATCTCTATTATCGCAAGAGAAATAGATAACTGGTGAGCCATCTTATATAAAATGTGGATGCAGATACCCAAATGTGGGTCCAGTCCACATGTTAAAAGAGAGAGTGGAAAGTCAAATCGGTTTGGAATGGAAGATGTGTCAATACGAAATATCATGCAGCTATTAAGTTCAATACACAGACTATCAAAGACTCCTGATGCAAACACATTATTTATTAGAACAGTATCATGATACAGAATGTCTCAATATAGAGAGATTCATTTATATGCACATATACAATCCCTTTTATGTTTTCTAAAATATAAAAAACATATCAGGTTCAAACCTTTCATAACTATGATAAAAGCAATAGATTAATTTTCAAGGTAAAAGGAGTAAACAGATGCAGACAGGGGTCCAGGAAAGTAAATACTCTGGGAAGAAATAGCCAGGGAATTCTTATGGCTAGGCTTGTATAGGCCCTAGGGCCGACAGCCTAGTACCAACCTGTGAACCTATGAACCAGATAGAAAGGTAGCCTAACACATTTCTCATGCTTTTATCCTTCATGGTTTATGTGTTCACTTTTAACAAGCTCATCTCTAACTATGTTCTATGCAACTACATGTTCCATAAAGTACAGGATACATAAATTTCTTTGAAGTTTGCATGATTAGAAGAGGCATTTACCACCTCCTTGTTAAGCTCTAATGAACTATAACAAAAGAGAAACTATTCTTCAGATGAGAAAGGCAAATATAAAACTGTTGCAGTAGTTTTAAACTAAAAGTATATTATAATAAGCATTAAAGTAATGTATCCATTACAGGTTAAATATATGAAATGTCAGGTTTTGATATGTTGAGGTGGGACTTTTGGTATCAACTTACACCCCAGGGGAGGATGAGTTGATTATCTATTTATTTATTGATTTAACATTTCTTTAAAGGGAACGTCCGTCCAGGTCAAATGTATCCATTTTCAGCAGAGGCCCGGGGAGAAAAGGTCCAAGCTTACATACAATTATGTACATAAAAATTATACAGTGGATAGGTAGTTTAACTTCATATACAGAAAAATACATTCAAGCAGTTTAACTTCATATACAGAGTAATACAGTCAAACATACATATAATACATGTCTTACTTCATTAAAACAGAGGATAGGTATTTTACATTATTTCATAGGGTAATACATTTATTTATTTATACACAGATACATATTATTCTTCAGTTATTATTGTAATTTGACCCAGGGATATGTTGTTGAGCAGCCATTACATTATAATAGAAGACAGAAAGAGATGAATGAAGAGTGTAGGGAGGAGATTAGCTGATAGGTCAGGTGGATATAGGTTATGATAGCTGTGTCAGTCGGGTAGAAATGTCATGGTTAAGTTAGCCAGGGATGGAAAGTCAAGGTTAAGTTAGCTAAGATTAGAGCAGGACCATAACCAGGTATTATTTCCATGTTGTTTTAAGGAGGATTTCAAGTCAGACAAATTAGAAATTGTTCTTATGGTTAGGGGTGAGAGAGTTCCAGACTTTAGCTACAGAGTAAGAATATAAGCGTTGTCCTGGTGCTTTTGAGGGATTAGAAACAACTAGGAGTTTTTTTGTCTTCACACCTCAGGGTTCTGCTGGGGGTGTAAAGATTCACTATATGACTCATGGCTGGGCATTCTAAAAGCTGATAAATGGTGTTGTGTAAGGCTGAGAGCTGGACATAATGGGGGTGATTAGGGAGTTTAAGCCATTGTAGCAGATGTAATGCTCTACAGTAATGTATGTGTTGGCTTTGTGTTAGTGGCAAACTTGGCCACTTTGTTGCAGCAACATCTGATATTAGATATGATGGTGGACTGTAGATTAGTAAGAATTGTGGCACCATATAGCAGGGAAGGAAATAGGATGGTTTTGGTGAGAGTGGCTCTGGTTGATGTACTCAGGAAGTTTGTTTCTATAGAGGATGGCTAGTTTCTGGTGTTTTTTCTTAATGTTATGATTGATGTGGAGATCAAACTTAAGTTGATTGTCCATAATTACTCCTAGTAATTTAACGTGGAGGGCTATTTATATAACAGCAGTTTTAGCAGAAAGGATTTTGAACTGGTTTATGTCAAGAGAGTGATTTTTTTTTGACATAAAGAGAAGGAGTTTGTTTTTTTAGGGTTAAGAAAAGTTGAGCATTAGTGAGTAGGATTTCAATGGTGGTAAAAGTTTGCTGTGTGGTAGAATGCATTTGAGGAACTGTGTGAGAGGTGCAGATGGTAGTAGAGTCATCTGAATATTACTGTATATGAGTGTTCCTAGGGATAAAAATGTGAACACATTGTTAGTAAAACTATTAAAGAGTAAGGGGCCAAGGATGTAACCCTGTGGGACTCCTGTGGGGGTGTTAAAAAGGGACGAGATGGTGTTTAAACATTTTACAACTTGTTTTCAGTTCTTTAGATCGTTATAAAATCACTGTACAGAGGGAGGTGTAAGATGAGAAATAGTATGGCTATAGGTCAGAAGTTAGTTAGCTCAGTAGAGCTACCCTGTTTGCAGATAGGAGTAGTATGTGGCATTTTCCAGATGTCTGAATTTTAGATTCAGAGACGTATCTGTTGATAAGAACACTGATTAGGTATGCAACAAAGTCAGCAGCTAATTTTAGGTCCTCTGGTGGGTGGCTATCTGCTGAGGTAGTAAGGTTCATGTTTTCCCAACAATATTTTTATGAGGCTTGCAGGGATGAGTTGAGGAAATAAACTGGATGAGTTATTAGAATGGGGATTTAGGTGGTTATAGTGGACAGGGTTAGGGAGTGAAGACGAGGCAGGATTGATGGTACCTGTGGAAGTAGAGGAGCTGGACCTGGGGAAATTAGAGATCTGGGAATATATAGATTGTATAAAGTGTGTACTGAAGTCATTAGCTGTTTGTAACAGTGGGCATCAGGCCAAGGGCAGTGTTCTTTTATGTCCCCGGGGCTAAGTAGGGATGACATAGAGGATCAGAATTTCTTAGGGTGAGCTCTATGTTCATGTTGGAGGGGGCGGAATATAATTGTTTCTCTTTGTTTACTGGCATCTTTACTTTGTTGCTGAGTTCTCTAAATACTTGCAGATTTTCCTCATTTTTATTTTGTCTCCAGTTATCCCAGGCTGTGTCCCTTTTTTCATGAGATTTTTACATGCTTTGGTTAACCAGTGAGCGGGATTGTTTCTGATTCTTTTTCTGCACATTGGTGCAAGGACTTTAAGTATACTTAGAAAAGTAGTGTTGAAATACTGTACTGCTGACTGTAGAGAGAGATGTTTCAAAACTGAACAATTAATATTTTTCAGTAGTTCATTGGATTTTTCTTGAGAAATGTTAGGTTGTGGGCACTTTTCAGAGTGTGTCTTTAGGTAAGTCAGTGGTGGTTCTGAAGGCATATGTGGGTAATTGATCACTTAGGGTATTAGAAAGTGTGTCAGTAGTTGTAAAATTAGCAAGATGGCATACAAGAATCAAGTCTAGAGTGGATTGTTGGGTATAGGTTTTACTGTTAGAGTAGGACAATTGATGATTTAAGAAAAGCCACAGAGGTTAATACTATTGTCTGCATTTTGAGAAGAGAGTGTTAGCTATTCACTGTGTTGACTTCACCTAAAATGGTCATCTTAAGGTTAATTGTTTGTGAGATCCAAGATGGTATGTCTTTGAGTATGCGTATATTTTGGCCTGGGGGAATATATAGTATTATGACACAGACACGTTTGGTCCTATTAAGATTTAGAAAGGATATGAGTATCTCTGTGTTTGCAAATGTGGAAATGTTGTTTGTAAAGGTGTAATATTAAAAGTGTCAGGGTAAAGTAGGGCTACTCCTCCACCTGTCTTATGGGTTATATCCAGTCTTGATATGTTAAAGTTGTGGGGTATCATTTCTGAGTCTTTTACCTGAGAATTTAGCCAAGTTTCAGTAAAAGGCTAGGATATCTGGTTTGTACTGGTAAATCCAGGCATGGAAGGGGTCTGTTTTGTTGCATAGGCTTCTAAGGTTTAGTGTTATTATATTTAGGCTTTTAGGAAGGGACCAGGATTTGGGTGGATGTCTCTGCATTGTTGTAATATGAAGATAAGATAAGCGTTTAGTGCATTATATTTTTTTCAGCAACAGTTGTAAGTGGTTTACGGTTTAATTTAGTATGGAGTGGTTAGGATTTTAGGAGCCAAGTGGTATATTAGGGTATCATGAAATAACTCAGGGGTGATATTAGAGAAACAGTTGGGCTGAGATAGATATGTGGAGGTAGAGGTAACTGAGGAGGAATAATATGTTGTTGTTTGAGCTGATAATGATGTAGCTTGTGTGAGGGGGTATTAGCAAAGTGGGGAACCAGGATATTACAAGCATTATTAAATTTAATGTGTATGTGAGGGCTTGGTGCCAGTATAGATGGTAAAAGTTAGTCTTTGAGGGAGATATACTATTAGTAGGCTGGATTGGAAGTATGTGTACAGAGGTTAGAGAGATAGAGGGATGGGTAAAAAGTAGATGATTTGGATAGAAGGATTAATTAGTTGGATAGCCTGATTGGATAGTGAGAGTTGGGTGGAGTTATGTGGGTATATCGTTAGAAGTATAGGGGTGGGTGGGAATTGAGGCTAGGTTATGGGAACAGTGCAGGCTGACCCACAATAGTGGTGGAAGCAAAGAAAAATGGGTCGACTTTAGTTCTGCGAACGATCAAATGATCAAACGCTATTAGTTCAAACACTAAGTGTCGAACCGGCAATATACTGAATGGCCGGAACAGCGACTTTTTCCCAGGGAAAGAAATCACTGGGCTGGCCATCCAGGTTTTGCCTTTTCCTCCACTGTAGTGCGATCTGGGGGAAAAATATTGCTGTTCTGCTTGTTCGCTATTTTGTGTATTCGGGATTTAGGTGTCGATATAACAATGTTAGATCATCTGATCGCTCGTTGTTATAATATAGACTCAGAAAAACAGTCAGTACTAGCTTAAGTTACCTATGTATTTTCCATAGAGGAGAAATCTTTAAATCCTGTCCCTGATTAAACATTACTTTATTTATTTGTATATTTTTGTTTTTTGTTTTCATTTTTGAAAAATATAAGCTTATTTCAAATGGAACCTTACCATTTTTTGGCACGGAAGGCAGCAGTTGAGATAAAATATGGTTAAACAGGTGTAGCCAACTGCAGATATTTATGTTCTAAGAAAAAGGTTACAAAGAAGCTGTGCTACTAGTGTGGGGGTGAAGTGGAGTTCCTCACGCTGCATGGATGCCAGAGAGCAGCCAGTAATTTAATTCATAGATAAATAATAAGGAAAAGTTAAATGTTTCACTATAAGCAGACCAAGCAGGTAAAATGCCAAACCTCTCCTTTCTAGAGGTTCAGTTCAGATTGGCTACGGGTGGTAGGTGGTCAGTGTTTTAAAGTATCCTTGGTACCCTTTTCCTTTGGGAGCTGTTTTGGCCAGAGGAGTTGTAATGCCATGCCTTTATCCAGACTCTATTCTGCATTTAACCCTTATCTGAGCCCTGCTGGACATCAAAGGAAATACCTCATCCCCAGTATAAGAAAGAACCAAACAACTCCCTGAACATTTTGGTGTCCTCAAACAAGGGAGTCAAGAAAGTACATGTTTTTTGAAACTTACTTGTCTGTATCATTTAAATGACTATTGCTGCCTCATCCCTACTAGGTGGTTAGTGCACGCTCCACAACAGGACAGCCAGCAGTCAAACCCTTCTTAACTCAGCCCTTCCCTATTTAACCCCCTATCCCAGCCTTTACTAGCAGCCACACATTCCTCTCTCTGTTTTTTCTCCCCAATTTTCGGGAACGCTCATCGCGGTCAGTGCTGTACATACAGGATTGTCCACTAGATGGCAGCCTTTACCCACTCTGAATAGTCCCTTTTAGCAGAATTAAATTTAACTGCCTTGTTCATTCTGCTACAGCCCAACTTCAACAGTCCCGTAACCTCTGTGTTTCTCCTTACCCCTCTCCCTATCACCCTCTACTACAACTTCCTTTCTCCCCTCTTGCCTAATCTTTCCTTCCTCCTATAGCTGAAAGCATCTCCCTTTCACCTCTGTATTTATTCTCTCTCAAAGCCCCTTGCTCTTATCCTGCTCCATTACCCCTTCCCTGTCCCACTGATCATCCCTTCCTCCACCACTGGTCTCAGTTAAACCCCCTAGCATGAACAGAAACTGACTCCCATCTTTCCGTACCTTGAGGATGGTGCTAACCCATCCGGTCTTTACTTGTACACACCTCTTCATCTCTCCTCCCTCTCATGTAATATCCACCTCAGATGTATCATAAGTTCCCATACCCAATGGGGCACCATCTTTAAATCCCTGCTTCAACTCTCAGCTGCTGTGCGTCCCCTGCCCTAGCATGTTTCACCTACTAGTAGGTCTGTACTTCTGTTTCAACTGTTTTTTATTGTTATGTAAGTGCAAACTTTCTCTGTTTTAACATTTTTACTGTTGTTAAATGCTGCAGACTGTCTTTATTTCAAATGTAATTTGCCAAACTGTGTCTGCTCATAAATAAGAAGCATTACTAATTATTACCTCTTTTGAAAAAATGCTAGGAGTTATCTTTGGAATGCATTAGCTTACTGTGACTATGTATTTGCCAACCTGTGAGTTGCGAGTGTATGTACATGGTAACTGTTGAGATCTACAATGCATCCATGCATGTGCTAGCGTGGAAACACATTATGAGTAAAACACAGTCATTTAATTCCTTGTTTATGAAATGTAAAACGTACATACTCCTGGTTAAGCATTTATATGTTGGCAAGTGCTGATCCAAGTGCTTAATGTTGAACTTTCATAGGTTCATAGGTTCATGCTAGGCTATCTGCCCTAGGGTATTTATAAGCCTAGTCAGAGTGTGTTTGGCTTTCGCCACCCATTTTAAATTAATTTTGTTATGCCCTTTTTCAAGGTTAGTATACTGTGCCTCTGTCTAACAGTGACACAGAAGTGATACCCGGGGTAAACCTATGATCCCCCATCCACTCATTAAGATTCCTCTTGAAGAGAGTCAATGAGGGACTCTGCCTAACCTGGACTGGGATTTTATTCCAGAGTGAAGGGAGCCTCTGGGTTATGAATCTGTCCCTCCAGCATGTGCTATTTATTTCAGTGCTGAGGTTCAAGTCTCTCGAGCGTGTAGCTCGATGGGATTTGGATTTTCTGAGGTGCAGCATGAACATTAATTCCGGATTGGACATAACTTTATACGTCAGGCACAGATCGCCTCTGAGCAGGCGGTATGCCACTGAGTAGAGCTGGAGTTTCTTTAACCGGGCAGCGTATGGCATCTGTTTGAGCCCTTTGATCCTCTTGGTGAGGTACTTTTGGGGTCTTTCCAGTTGCTGCAGGTGTCTGGTAAGGTATATCCCAAAAGGGGCATTGTACTCAATTATGGGCCTGATGAGGGATGAGTAAAGAGGCACGATGACCTCCCCTGATCTAGTTGTGAATCCCTTCATGATTAAGTGGGCAATATAAAATGTTTTTCTAACTACTTTGGCCACGTGGTTGTGAAATGAGAGATTGCTATCAACTTGGGTCCCCAGGTCCCTAATTACTTCTTCCATACTTAATGGATTACCACCTATGTGGTAATTTGTGGGCACTTTGTTTTTGCCAAAGGGGATGACTATACACTTTTTGGCGTTTAGCTTGAGGCCATGGCTCTGGCACCAGTTGTCCGTTTCTATGAGGCCCTTTTAAAGGATGCTTGTGTGGGCTGGAGAGTCGATTATGGTGCCCAGTTTGCAGTCATCTGGGAACTTGGTCAGCCACAGTTCTTCTGTGTTGGCCTGTTCATAGGTTCATAGGTTCATACTAGGCTATCTGCCCTAGGGCATTTATAAGCCTAGCCAGAATGTGTTTGGCTTTCACCACCCATTTTAAATAAATTTTGCTATGCCCTTTTTCGAGGTTAGTATACTGTGCCTCTGTCTAACAGTGACACAGAAGTGATACCCGGGGTAAACCTACGATCTCCCATCCACTCATCAAGATTCCTCTTGAAGAGAGTCAATGAGGGACTCTGCCTAACCTGGACTGAGATTTTATTCCAGAGTGAAGGGAGCCTCTGGGTTATGAATCTGTCCCTCCAGCATATCCTATTTATTTCAGTGCTGAGGTTCAAGTCTCTCAAGCGCGTAGCTCAATGGGATTTGGATTTTCTGAGGTGCAGCATGTCCATTAATTCTGGGTTGGACATGGCTTTATACGTCAGGCACAGATTGCCTCTGAGCAGGCGGTATGCCACTGAGTAGAGCTGGAGTTTCTTTAACCGGGCAGCATATGGCATCTGTTTGAGCCCTTTGATCCTCTTGGTGAGGTACTTGTGGGATCTTTCCAGTTGCTGAAGGTGTCTGGTAAGGTACATCCCAAAAGTGGCATTGTACTCAAGTATGGGCCTGATGAGGTATGAGTAAAGAGGCACAATGACCTCCCCTGATCTAGATGTGAATCCCTTCATGATTAGGTGGGCTATATAAAATGTTTTTCTAACCATTTTGGCCACGTGGTTGTCAAATGAGAGATTGCTATCAACTTGGGTCCCCAGGTCCCTAATTACTTCTTCTGTACTTAATGGATTACCACCTATGTGGTTATTTGTGGACACTTTGTTTTTGCCAAAGGGGATGACTATACACTTTTTGGCATTTAGCTTGAAGCCATGGCTCTGGCAACAGTTGTCTGTTTCTATGAGGCCCTTTTGGAGGATGCTTGTGTCGGCTGGAGAGTCGATTATGGTGCCCAGTTTGCAGTCATCTACGAACTTGGTCAGCCACAGTCCTTCTGTGTTGGCCTGTACCTCCGAGAAATATATACTGAACAAGAGAGGTCCCAGGACTGAGCCTTGTGGGATGCCACTTGTAACTGGTTTGGAATCTGACACGGCTCCAGCAATTCTAACCATGTGGGTTCTGTCCTTGAGCCAGTTTGCAACCCATCTAGTGACATAGGGGTTTATATTTAAGCTGGTGAGCTTATCTATAATGCCTGAGTGGGGTATTGTATCGAAGGCTTTAGCGAGGTCCAGGTAGGCTGTGTGGACCACCTTCCCCTCGTCACTGACCTTGGTCACTGTTTCAAAGAAATCAACCAGGTTTAAGAGGCAGGATATGCCCTTAACAAAGCTGAACTGGGTAGGATCCAGTGTCTGTAGGTCCCCAATATCTTTATTTATGAGGTCCATGATGATCCTTTCCATAGCTTTGCAGACCAAGCTAGTCAGGCTTATGGGGCGATAGTTTCCAGGATCCATTGAGGCACCACCTTTGTGGAGAGGGACCACTGTTGCTTTACGCCACTCTTTGGGTACATATCCTGTAGAAAGGCTGAGATTGAACAGTAGTTTTATGTTTGGGTTTAGCTCTTCTTGGAGTTCATGTAGGATGCAGCCCGGGACACCATCTGGTCCCATTGGTGCTCTGTTTTTTGCTTTGGAGAGTGCAGCTCTTACCCGAGCATCTAATATGTCAGGGGGCAGCACTCTGCTGGGATAGATATTTGCCCTTTTGGTGAGGAGGGGGGGGTTTGCGCTGAATGTGTCAGCTAGGATGTTGGCAATGTCTGTGGGTTCGGTGTATTTTTTGTCACTTTGGACTAATTCTGAGCATATCTGGGAATTCCCACCCAGGTTCCTAACATAACTAAAGAAAGCCTTGTGATTATCTTTAGTGTTCTGTGCAATTTTTCTCTCGAAGCTGGCCTTAGACGATTTTATGAGTGCCCGTAGTTTTTTGCTAATACTGATCAGAGATGCCTTCCCTTTTTGGGATTTTGCTCTATCATTTAGTAGCTTCCTCCTTCTATTATATAGTTTGTTTATGGCTGGGGTCCACCAGACAGGACGTCTGCCTTTGGAGGATTGGGTCTTGGTTTTATTTGGGATTGTATGATACATGCATTCCTGAAGGTGTTCATAGAATGTGTTTATAAAGGATTCTGCGGTCTGGGCCATATTTTCCACAGGCCCGGGGGCTTCGAAGGATTTCACCTCGGTTTTGAGGAGTGTGAAATTTGCTTTAGAGAAGTTTTTCACTGTGGTTTTCTGGGCAGGGGGTGGGGTCGGGATGTGAATATCCCATGAGATTAGTTTATGGTCTGATCTTACCAGTGAGGGATATACTTCTGTTCTGGAGCATAGAGTCCCCATGTTGATGATGATCAGGTCCAGTCTGTTTTCCCCTCTTGTGGGAGTGGTAACAAGTTGTTCCATAGCATTTGAGTTTATAAATTCTAGGAACATTTGGGCTAGGGTGTTGGAGCTAGAGTAATGCTCCCAGTCTATGTTTGGGTAGTTGAAGTCACCCAATACAATGGTGTTTGGAGAGACCTTCATATTTTCCAGTGTTCTCAGGAAGGCCAAGTGGGGTTCCTGGGTTTGGGAGGGTGGTCTGTAGCAGGCTATAAACTGTAAGGCAGTTTTACCCACTGTTAGTTGCACATGGATAGTCTCTGATGCTTCGTGCTGTGCCACCAACCTGGAGGTGTGGGTATCTTTGACGAATATTGATACTCCCCCTCCTTTTGTGGTTCAGTCCAAGTTTTGGGGCCGAAAAGCATGGTATGAGGTATAACCTCGTAGTGCTGGGGTGCTCTCGGGAGCCTTGAACCAAGTTTCTGTTACTGCACAGATATCGATGTTCTCCATGTTAAGGGGAGTTTTGAGTGCGTGCATCTTGAGGTTTAGACTTATGGCATTGAGCAGCATTACTCTTAGTTTCTTATCCCTTGTGATACCTATGGAGGTGGGTTTGTCTTTTGAGCCTTGCCTAAAAAAGGCACTAAGAGGGTGGCAAGAGTCTTTGCCAATATCCGAAAGCCCAGGGGTGACAGGTGCAAGCCGTCCCTAGTGAAGCATCGTGGCTTGTCGAGCATGTCATCCCAGGCTGACAGGCATTGGATCCCCTTTGAATGACACCAATACTTAAGCCAATTGTTGAAATTGATCATCTTGTCTTCATATTGTGGCATCATTCTTGGTGAGGGTAAGATGCTACTCAAGGTCAGGGTCATACCGGCCTGGGCTACATGCTCAGAGAGCTCCTCTATGTCTCTTTTCATGTAGTCCAGGGAGGTACATCTCAGGTCATTCACACCAGCATGGACAATGACTGAGTCATATTTGTACTTGCCTTGGAGTGACCTGAGTGCTTGTGTTATGTGGTGGATCCTAGCGCCCGACAGGCAGCTCACCGTGACCTTCTCCTTGTTCATCCTGGTGAGCGGGACGTCAGTGTGCCTGACGATACAGTCACCTATTACAAGTGTATCAGGTGTGTTGTTTAGCCTTAAGGGCTGTGACTGTTCAGCACACTGGCTTTGTGAGCTGTGTGTTGCACGTGTTTTGTTTTGGGGTAGCAGTTGCTTGGGTGTCTGCTTTGGAGGTCTCTGCTGCTTAGGCAGATTTTTATGTAGAGCCTTAGAGTAAGTTTTTGTGTGTTTATGTGTTTGGTTTGCTGTCGTGGTAGGTCTATGCGAGACTGGAATTGTAGTGAGTGTGGTTTCCTTCTCCTCCTGACTGGTTATGCCAGTACTGAGTTGAGAGAGCTTAGCCTCCAGTTTGGCTATATGAATTCATCTCTCACATGTGTTGGAATTTGTTGTGAGGAGGAGAGGGTTGTCTGTGTACATGAGGCAGTTGTAACATTGCCTCAAGATTCCCAGATTCACCAGCTGGACTGGAGAGGAGATTGACAACTGACCTTTGGACATGCTAGAATAGTATTGGGAATTCCTTTATAATTGAAAAAAAGGGCCAATGGGGAACAAGGTACTCAAGGGATGTTTGTGAGGGTGTAGTGCTTTTAATTTTTTAGTACTGACTTATATAATTACTTTAGTGAGCAAGTGCCATGTAACTTAAATGCAATGTGGTACAGGTAACTTAAATGCAAAAGCGACAGTGACATTCTTTTAAGTGAAACAAGGAAATAAGTACAGTGAGCAATGCAGATATCACCAGGGATCCACAGAAGCGCTGAAAAGCTGCGTTTTAGGTGGTATTAGTGTTTCAGGGAAATAACAAGCAAACAAACAACAAGCATACAAACAAAGCTAGATTCAGCAGGCCTGGATCTAGTCTATGCTACAGCAAACAAGGTGTACCAATTTCAGTAAGAAACAGTTGAAATATGCTGGCACTATAAGCCTTTAACTAGAAATTCCCAGCTCAGAAGGGCAGAGTCCAGCCTCTCCTCCCACAAGAGTGCAGACCACAAACCTTCAATATGTAAAATAACTGGCCTGAAGCCCAAGTGCTTAAACCAGAACTAATACACTTTTAGAATAACAGACACTGAGCCCTCAGTCAGCAGTTCCCAACTTAGAAGGATGTAAGCTACCTGTCCTGCCACCACAGTGCAGGCCACAAACCTTCCTAATGTAAAACAACAGGTCTGTACCTCCGAGAAATATATACTGAACAAGAGAGGTCCCAGGACAGAGCCTTGTGGGACACCACTTGTAACTGGTTTGGAGTCTGACATGGCTCCAGCAATTCTAACCATGTGGGTTATGTCCTTGAGCCAGTTTGCAACCCATCTAGTGGCATAGGGGTTTATATTTAAGCCGGTGAGCTTATCTATAATGCCCAAGTGGGGTATTGTATCGAAGGCTTTTGTGAGATCCAGGTAGGCTGGGTAGACCACCTTCCCCTTGTCAATGTCCTTGGTGACTGTTTCAAAGAAATCGACCAGGTTTAAGAGGCAGGATCTGCCCTTAACAAAGCTGAACTGGATAAGATCCAGTGTCTGTAGGTCCCCAATATCTTTATTTATGAGGTCCATAATGATCCTTTCCATAGCTTTGCAGACCAAGCTAGTCAGGCTTATGGAGCAATAGTTTCCAGGATCCGTTGAGGCACCACCTTTGTGGAGAGGGACCACTGTTGCTGTACGCCACTCTTTGGGTACATATCCTGTGGTAAGGCTGAGATTGAACAGTAGTTTTATGTTTGGGTTTAGCTCTTCTTGGAGTTCATGTAGGACGCAGCCCGGGACACCGTCTGGTCCCATTGATGCTGTGTTTTTTGCTTTGGAGAGGGTGGCTCTTACCTGAGCATCTGAGATGTCAGGGAGGAAGCACTCTGCTGGGATAGATATCTGCCCTTTTGGTGGGGGGGGGGGGGTTGTGCTGAACCTGTCAGCTAGGATGTTGGCAATGTCTGTGGGTTTAGTGTATTTTTTGTCATTTTGGACTAATTTTGAGCATATCTGAGAATTCCCACCCAGGTTCCTAACATAACTAAAGAAAGCCTTGTGATTATCCTTAGTGTCCTGTGCAATTTTTCTCTTGAAGCTGACCTTAGACGATTTTATGAGTGCCCGTAGTTTTTTGCTAACACTGATCAGAGATGCCTTCCCTTTTTGGGATTTTGCTCTATCATGTAGTAGCTTCCTCCTTCTATTGTATAGTTTGTTTATGGCTGGGGTCCACCAGACAGGACGTCTGCCTTTGGAGGATTGGGTCTTGGTTTTATTTGGGATTGCATGATTCATGCATTCCTGAAGGTGTTCATAGAATGCGTTTATAAAGGATTCTGCGGTCTGGGCCGTATTTTCCACAGGTCCGGGGGCTTTGAAGGATTCCACCTCGGTTTTGAGGAGTGTGAAATTTGCTTTAGAGAAGTTTTTCACTGTGGTTTTCTGGGCAGGGGGTGGGGTCAGGGTGTGAATATCCAGTGAGATTAGTTTATGGTCTGATCTTACCAGTGAGGGATACACTTCTGGTCTGGAGCATAGAGTCCCCATGTTGTTGATGATCAGGTCCAGTATGTTTTCCCCTCTTGTGGGAGTGGTAACAAGTTGTTCCATAGCATTTGAGTTTATAAATTCTAGGATCCTTTGAGCTAGGGTGTTGGAGCTAGATTAATGCTCCCAGTCTATGTTTGGGTAGTTGAAGTTGCCCAATAGAATGGTGTTTGGAGAGACCTTCATATTTTCCAGTGTTCTCAGGAAGGCTGAGTGGGGTTCCTGGGTTTGCGAGGGTGGTCAGTAGCAGGCTATAAACTGAAAGGCAGTTTTACCCCTGTTATTTGCACATGGATAGTCTCTGATGCTTCGTGCTGTGCCACCAACCTGGAGGTGTGGGTATCTTTGATGAATATTGATACTCCCCCTCCTTTTGTGGTTCGGTCCAAGTTTTGGGGCCAAAAAGCATGGTATGAGTTATAACCTGGTAGTGCTGGGGTGCTCTCAGGAGCCTTCAACCAGGTTTCTGTTACTGCACAGATATCGGTGTTCTCCATGCCTAGGAGAGTTTTGAGTGCATGCATCTTGAGGTTTAGACTTCTGGCGTTGAGTAGCATTACTCTTAGTTTCTTATCCCTTGTGATACCTATGGAGATGGGTTTGTCATTTGAGCCTTGCCTAAAAAAGGCACTATGGGGGTAGCAAGAGCCTTTGCCAATATCCGAAAGCCCAGGGGTAACAGGTGCAAGCCGTCCCTAGTGAAGCACCGTGGCTTGTCGAGCATGTCACCCCAGGCTGACAGGCATTGGATCCCCTTTGAATGATACCAATACTTAAGCCAATTGTTGAAATTAATCATCTTGTCTTCATATTGTGGCATCATTCTTGGTGAGGGTAAGATGCTACTGAAGGTCAGTGTCATACCGGCCTGGGACACATGCTCAGAGAGCTCCTCTATGTCTCTTTTCATGTAGTCCAGGGAGGTACATCTCAGGTCATTCACACCAGCATGGACAATGACTGAGTCATATTTGTACTTGCCTTGGAGTGACCTGAGTGCTTGTGTTATGTGTCGGATCCTAGCGCCCAACAGGCAGCTCACCGTGACCTTCTCCTTGTTCAGCCTGGTGAGCGGGACGTGAGTGTGCCTGACGATAGTGTCACCTATTACAAGTGTATCAGGTGTGTTGTTTAGCCTTAAGGGCTGTGACTGTTTGGCACACTGGATTTGTGAGCTATGTGTTGCACGTGTTTTGTTTTGGGGTAGCGGTTGCTTGGGTGTCTGCTTTGGAGATCTCTGCTGCTTAGGCAGATTTTTATTTAGAGCCTCAGAGTATGTTTTTGTGTGTTTATGTGTTTGGTTTGCTGTCGTGGTAGGTCTATGTGAGACTGGAATTGTAGTGAGTGTGGTTTCCTTCTCCTCCTGACTGGTTACGCCAGTACTGAGTTGAGAGAGCTTAGCCTCCAGTTTGGCTGTATGGTTGCATCTCTCACATGTGTTGGAATTTGTTGGGAGGAGGAGATGGTTGTCTGTGTACATGAGGCAGTTGTAACATTGCCTCAAGATTTCCAGATTCACCAGCTGGGCCAGAGAGGAGATTGACAACTGAACTTTGGACATTCTAGAATAGTATTGGGAATTCCTTTATAATTGAAAAAAGGGCCAATGGGGAATAAGGTACTCAAGGGGAGTTTGTGAGGGTGTAGTGCTTTTAATTTTTTAGTGCTGACTTATTTATTTGCTTTAGTGAGCAAGTGCCAGGTAACTTAAATGCAGTGTGTTACAGGTAACTTAAATGCAAAAATGACAAACAGTAACTTTCTTTCAAGTGAAACAAAGAAATAAGTACAGTAAGCAATGCAGATATCACTAGGGATCCACAGAAGCACTGAAAAGCCGCTTTTTAGGTGGAATTAGCATTTCAGGAAAATAACAAGCAAACAAGCATACAAACAAAGCTAGATTCAGCAGGCCTGGATCTAGACTATGCTACAGCAAACAAGGTGTACCAATTTCAGTAAGATACAGTTCAAATATGCAGGCACTATAAGCCTTTAACCAGAAATTCCCAGCTCAGAAGGGCAGAGTCCAGCCGCTCCTCCCACAAGAGTGCAGGCCACAAACCTTCTTAATGTAGAATGACTGGCCTGAAGCCCAAGTGCTTAAACCAGAACTAATACACTTTTAGACTAACAGACACTGAGCCCTCAATCAGCAGTTCCCATCTTAGAAGGATGTAAGCTACCTGTCCTGCCACCACAGTGCAAGCCACAAACCTTCCTAATGTAAAACAACTGGTCTGAGCCCAAGTGCTTAATCCAAACGTCTTAGAATGATAGCTACACTTTAATCAATTTACTACCAAGCAGTAATAAATACAATTGAATACTTTAAAGAATGCCTGGATTAGTGCTCAAGTTATACAAACAAAGCTAGATTCAGCAGGCCTGGATCTAGTCTATGCTACAGCAAACAAGGTGTACCAATTTCAGTAAGAAGCAGTTCAAATATGCAGGCACTATAAGCCTTTAACCAAGCCTTTGGCAAGCCCTAACTCAGATTAGAAAAAGTTAGTCTACACTAGTGAGTTAGCACACCGAAACTGATTCACAGTATGTGTACTTGCTCAATGTGATTATTTACTGCTTTTTCTGATTGTGACACTCAAGGTTGCTCATATTTCCATTGTTAGTGTGCTAGTATTTTTTGTCTAAATACCTTGCTGTTGATTTTATCACTGTTTTGATCACCCACAACTTGCATATTTACCCCTTGGAATTTTTCTCTCTATATATAGTTCCCATAGCCTTTATACAGCCTCTATTCTGCATTTAACCCTTACCTGAGCACTGCTGGACAACACAACAAAGGAAAGAAGTTCAAACCTAAAAAGAACTCTGTACCTCATCCCCAGTATAAGAAAGAACCAAACAACTCCCTGAACATTTTTGTGTCCTCAAACAAGGGAGTCAAGAAAGTTTGAAGCTAACCTGCCTGTATCATTTAAATCACTATTGCTGCCTCATCCCTACTAGGTGGATAGTGCACACTCCACATCAGTACAGCCAGCAGACAAACCCCTCTTAACTCAGCTACCCCCATATTTAACCCCCTATCACAGCCTCTGCTAGCAGTCAAACATTCCTCTCTCTGTTTTTTCTCCCCAATTTTTGGGAACGCTCATCGTGGTCAGTGCTGCACATACAAGATTGTCCACTAGATGGCAGCCTTTACCCACTCTGAATAGTCCCTTTCAGCAGAATTACATTTAACTGCCTTGTTCATTCTGCTACAGCCCAACTTCAATGGTCCCTTAACCTCCGTGTTTCTCCTTACTCCTCTCCCTATCACCCACTACTATAGCTTCATTTCTCCCCTCTTGCCTACTCTTTCCTCCAAACCTACCTTCCACTCCTCTGTTTTTCTCTTGACTTGGGTTCTTCCTTCACTGTCTTCCTTCACTGGGCTCTACCCACTCCGTTCGCCCTTCGGGCTCACTCCGCTCCCCTACCCTGCCCCCATTTCTCACCCACCCCCAGCACCTCTACTGTTATACCCATATAACCACGCCCACCAAATTTCAATCATCCAATCCGTATAGCCTAATGCACCCTTGTCAATTCCCACCTTTACCCATACCTTAATATTAGCCCACCCCAAATAATATATCAGCTACCACACTGCAATCTAACCAGCAAACAAATAAGAATCCCAGCTTATAACTACATAACCTAATATAAATGCCTATCCAATTAAGTCCACCCATTAGTACAACTTAAAAAACTGCCATGGTCTTTAGTATTTCATTAATATTAACCCACATACTGCTGCTAATAACCCTAACTTGCCTAACCTATCTAACCCAACCTGCTAACATTAATCAGCCCCCACCATTTCACACAACTATCTCATCCACAGCAAAGGATAGTAATATCTCAACCTATATATTACCCTCTCTCTACCCCTTAAACATTAGCTTATTTTTTACCTACAAACTCTTACCCAACTCTAAAAATATTACCTCCCTTAATACTATTCACATACCTACAAAGCTTACTAGCCATAAACTACAATACAAACAAGCTAAATACTTTTTTCACCACCTTATCTCCTTCCTTCTCTCTGGAGATATCCACCCAAACCCTGGCCCCTCTCCCATACACAATGTAACCCCCCATCCACATTCACCTCATGTAATACGCAAAACCATCCATTTCTCAGCTCTAAATGCTCAGAGCTTATGTAACAAAATCCCAAACCTTCATGCCTGACTTCTTCATAACCAGCCTGATATTCTCTCCATCTCTGAATCCTGGCTCAAACCCCATGTAAAATAC
This sequence comes from Protopterus annectens, assembly GCF_019279795.1. Lineage (NCBI taxonomy): Eukaryota > Metazoa > Chordata > Ceratodontiformes > Protopteridae > Protopterus > Protopterus annectens. The sequence continues at coordinate 1,894,910,792 of NC_056732.1, read as the reverse complement.
TCTGAACTTATAGCACCTAACTACCACCTTTTAAAAAAAGACAGAACACAAAAGAAAGGTGGAGGGGTAGCACTGTTATACTCTTCATCCCTGCTAGTCACCCCTTATACCAAAGCTGGCCCTAAATTTGGCAAGGCAGAGGTAATTCCAGCCTTACTTCACCTAAACAAAGTTATTTTCCTTCTCTCCCTCTATACCCCCCTGCTGATAATGTTGTACATCTGGAAGACATTCTTTCCTGGGTGTCCTCCAACATCACTCATGAAACAATAATCCTGGGTGACATTAACATAAACTGGGCTATAATTCAATCTCCCACTAATTCGCACAATATCAACCTGTACAACTTCACACAACTAATCAATTCCACTACCAGACCTTCAAAAAACTCCGCTAATGGTAGTATATTAGACTGGATCCTAGTATCCCAGCCCCACTATATCTCTGACAGTGTCCCTCTCCCCGACCCACTAGCTGACCATTTCCCCACCTTCGCCCACCATCTCCCATCCACTTTGCAGCATACTCACTCCTATGTTTCTTCTTGCTGTTTAAAAAATTTCAACCCAGAAATGTTTATAAATACACTAAAGTACACCAACTGGAACCCATTAAAAATCATTCTCCTTGCTAATGCCATCACCTACTTCAACACCATCTTTACAAACCTACTCAACTCCCTTGCTCCCCTAAAAACCAAACACATAAAAAGTAGCCCTATACCTTGGTTATCTAAAAACACTTTGCCAACCATACGTCTTCATGACAAAGCATATACACGATACAACAAAAAAAACCTCCCTCTACCCTTTCTGAATATAAAAACGTACTCAACAAAGACATAAAACTCATTGTTTCTGACCAGAAAACTTTTTTTTCTACCCTCCAAATCAAACATAATACTAATCCCAAACAATTTTGGAAAGGAATAATATCCCCCCTTAACCCATGAAAAAAGAAAACTCCTGCCCCAACCCAGATATAACTGACATGGAACTAGCAACCCAATTTAACTCCTTTATTGATTCCACCAACCAACTAGCACTATCTTTCACTAACAACCCTGCAGCTCCTCCTCAGTGTGCTTTAACCCCTTCCCCCCTAACATCCCATGCCCCCAACCCCCACCCTTCTCCATCAATCCCATCTCCACAACCACCATTAGAAAACTCCTGCAAAAATTAAAACCTGGCTCCAATACCCTGAACGATATCTCCTCCTATTGCCTAAAAGTTGCTGATGAAGTACTTGCCCTCCCTGTCTCCATACTAATAAATTGCTCCATATCTGAATGCCAGTTCCCTCAACTTTTTATTTTTTTTATCATTTGTTGACCGGGAAAGTCTGACTAGATTCCACAGAGCCTTTTTTCAGTGGAGGCCCAGGGAGAAATGCTCCAGGTGCATGTCTTTGGAATGTGGGAGGAAACCGGAGTACCCGGAGGAAACCCACGTGAATACAGGGAGAACATGCAAACTCTACACAGAAGGCACCCCAGCCAAGAATCAAACCGGAGAACCTCTTGCTGTGAGGTGACAACATTAACCACTGCACCACTGCGCCACCCAACTCTGGAAGAAGGCCTTCATTATCCCACTCCATAAAGGCGGAAATAACAATGACATCCCTAACTTTCGCCCTATCACCATACTAGCCTCTATCTTTAAACTACTTGAGTCCACTAACAACTCTTACCCTATCTCATCAATAACCAGCTTTTAACTACCACACAACATGGCTTTAGACCTGGTCACAGTACCTCCACTGCCCTTCTGTCCTTTCTTGAAACAATCAACAAAGCCCGCGACTCTGAACACCTCGTATCTACTCTTTTCCTTGACCTCTCTAAGGCCTTCGACACCATTTCCAATAACCTGCTTCTTTCCAAACTATCTAAACTAAACCTGTCCTCCTCCTCCTTCCACTGGTTCACAAGCTACCTCACAAACAGGCAACAAGCAGTTAAATGGAAAAGAGCTACTTCACCCTTCCTCAACACTTCCACAGGCATCCCCCAGGGTTCCATTCTAGGCCCTCTTATTATTCAAAATTTTCATAAATGATTTCTACCATGCTTTCCCTAAATCCAGCCGTAATCAATATGCTGATGATTCCACTATACACTGTTCGTCCCATTCAATTACAACTCTAAATAATCTAACACAAGCTGCCTTCTCCTCTACTGAACAGTGGATGCTAGACAATGATCTTGCCCTGAATGCATCCAAAACACAACTTATGCAATTCAAAACCTCCAAAACCTCTTCACTAGATAAACAATCATTCATAATTACCAACAAAAATAATACCCCCTAGAACTAGTCTCCAAAACAAAACTATTAGGAGTTATTATCGACAACTAATTAAAACTCGACAAACGTATATGCAAACATGAAAAAAAAATAGGTATGCTTTACCGTCATAGTTGCTTTATCTCTCCAACCACCAAGATTACACTAGCCAATACTTATCTCATACCACCCCTTTTATATGGTGTGCCCATCCTAATTAGCCTTCAGTCTTCTATTATCACACAACTGTCATCCTGTTATAACAAGATATCAAAATTTGCTGCTGGTCATAGAGCCTCCTCACACCACTGTAATTCCCTTCACCAACTAAGTTGGCTAGAGCTACCTAACCTCCTCACCTACACTCAACTTATCCAGGCACACAAACTCATTTACAACCCATCTCTCTGCCCCTCCCTAGAAAACACTTTTGAAATGCACAAACCAAACAGATCACTAAGATCCAACTAGCAAAACTTAATTAAATTGTATAAACCTTCATGTCCAGCTGGGAATCACCTAAAGTCCTTCTCTCTAGCACACCTCTGGAACTCCCTCCCCCTATCCACACCATCAACAGTCTTTCCCTATTCAGAACCTCACTGCACTCTCACCTTACTTCTGAACAGAAATGCTGTTGCTCTCATCCAACCTAAATTCAGACTAGTCTGCCCTCTTAACTCTTCCAAACTCATTCTTACCTATTGCCACCTATTATAGTATATCCTCTGTCATGTTAGTTACTTACAACTGATAGACACCCCACCACAATTAATACAAAAATTGTATTTCTAACTGAACATTACTTGTTGTATAACTTTTGCTTCAAATGTACATCTTCTTCTTTTCTGCATTATAAAACAGTTACTTGAAATATGGATATGTATATATATATGATATGTATTTGTACTTGGCTGTAATTCTGTAATTGTATTTTTGTTTTTTTTTTTCTGGAGCTTTTCTCCCCAGGACTTCATTGAAAAGAGGCTGATTGTAACCCAATGGACTATCCTGGAAAACAAACTGCAAATAAATAAATAAATAAATAAACAATGAATTGTGTTATGCTTGCCAGGACCAAATATAGAAAATGTGTGAGACAAGCGTTGGAATGCCTTAATGTAAGGAAGTATGGATCCGTTTTAATTCATGTCGGTGCAAATTATGTCATCCGCAAGGATTCTCTGACTGTTAGTCGGGAACTGACAGCCCTCCTAGATATTATAGCTTGTACTGGCGTTAGGACATACTTTTCACAAATCACCTATAGAAAGGACAGTCAGGTCACTGTGAATGAAAAGAGTTTTTGGGTAAATACCTACGTGGAAAAAATGTCCTGTTTTAAAAAAATGGAAATGTGTAGAGCATCCAAGCCTAGTTTTGGGCTCACGTGTTCAGAGTAGATGGTGTGCATTTGTCTAGATCAGGGAAGGCAATTTTTGCAATAGATATTTTACAATATTTGACAAACACTAGCCAGGATTTTGGCCAGGTTGAAAACTTAACAGTCTGCAGATAGCAACATTTGATGCATCTCTGATGGTTGTTAATGCTAGGAGCATTAATAATAAAGTGTTTTTATTAGAAAATTTGCTATGTTCCCACAAGATTGATGGTGTTATAGTTTGTGAAACATACTTAAAGAACAATGACTGGAAACCAACTCTCTCAGGGTATAAATGTTTTTACTGTAGCAGACATTCTAATAAAAAATCAGGTGGAGGTGTTATGATAGGGATAACTATGAGACTTGTGATTATTACATGTTTAATGATAACACCAATACTATAGACTGTGTAACTTTGACAGTAAAGACAACCCTGGAACATATAACAATATTTTGAGTGTACAGACTAGCAAAGTCAAGTGCAGATGACCTAGAGGAATTCATACATTTCTTACATGTAACACAGGAGGGAAGAATAATATTAGCTGGGGACTTAAATTTACCAAAAACTGACTAGAATAATATTGATTCAACAATGTTAGTAAGGAAATTATTCACAGCGTATATTCAGGAACAATTGCTTCAGATTGTAAAAAAAACTACCAGGGGTTGGAACATATTAGACATTGTTTGGGTTCCTAAAGAAATTACTGTAACTTCAAGTCAAGTTTTACCACCATTGATGTGTAGTGATCATGGGGTTATAAAGGTTAATTTGTTGCTAGATAATTCTGCCAAACTGAAATCTAAACCAATGCACAGAAGGTCAATTACAGATTATATGGAAGCAAAAGTGTCACTATGTAAAACTAAATGGAGTCAGGTGTTCAGTGGAAAAACTGAGGATGGAATGTGAAAAGTTTTGAAAGAGAAATTGAGTGCAAAAAATCAAAAAAAGTTTACCATCAGGCTCTAGACATACAATTTCCATATATCTGATTAAGGTGAGAGACAAAAAATATAAGAAATGGAAGAGAGGTCAAACTACAACTTTGAAAACTGAAATAAATAAGCTGGGCAAACAGATTAAGCATAGTGTGAGACAAGATCAAGAAAATTTTGAAGAAAATGTATACAAAGATATTGAGCATAATAGGAAACCTCTTTATAGATACATAAGATGTGGAAGGAGTAAAGATACACAAATTGATAAACTGTGTGCAGATTCTAAAATTTATTTTCAGATGCAACAGATTATAAAAATATTTACAACATCTTACACAAAAAAGTTTGGCTTCACAAAAGGGGTGATTCATTATCCTAGTGACATCCAAGGAACCCCAGATACTGTAATAAAATTATATTGAAAAAGAACTGTGCAAACTGGATTGGATCCAAAGAAAGCATAGGGAGGAGACAGGAATTAGTAACAATGACCTGAGAACACTTCAGCAAGACCTAATGGTACTATTACATCTATTATTCACTAGGTCATACAAATATGGGGAAATTCCTCAAGATTGGAGACATGCACTTATTAAACCTGTCTTTAAAGTAAAGGGGGGTAGGACAAATCCAGAGTCATATAGACCCTTAAGTCTACTTTCATGTTGTGGAAAAATAACGGAGAAGGTGATACTGGATAAGTTATTGTTAGAACTGGATAGGTTGGGACTTGAAATCATATATCAGCATGCATATCTTGAAAATAGATCTATTACCACCTATAACATGATGTTCTATAACAATATAGTGACAGCTATGAATGAAAAATTGTGCTGTGATTTAATTTATATAGATTTAACTTCAGCATTTGACAGGGTTATATACAAACACTGATCAATAAATTAGAACAACTAGGTATTGATATATACTCTTGATAAGATGGATAGTTGCATGGCTTACAAATAGGAGATGTCAAGTATCACACAACAACTGGACAGGTGAAATTCTTGGTTACAGCCAGGGTGTCCCATAGGGCTCTGTCCTAGGACCTTACTTGTCCAGATTGTATCTTTCAGACCTAACTTTTTCATCTGACGTGTTCTACAGTCTACATGCTGATGACCTGAAATTGGGCAAACTGATAACATGTGTTATAGATAAGGCACATCTGCAAAATAACTTTATTAAATTGACCATTTGGGTACAGGAGAATAATGTCGATAAATACATCAAAAACTAAGTATATGAGATTTGGGAGACATAAACTGAAAGGTGAATATTTAATACAGCACACAGTAATTGAAACTGCAGACTCATTTAACAACCTGGGTATACGGATAGATTCGGCTATGAGATTTTTTGGGTCTATATTAGTTCATCGACAGCTTAGGTTGTCGAATTTGTAATGATCGACCCCTAAGCATCGAACTTGCAAAATCATGAATGGCCATTTAAGCAAATTTTTTCCTCGGGAAAGAATTCAGTAGGCCGTCCGTGAACAAAATTAACTTTTCAACCTAAATAAACAGGGTGTTGCCCCCCACACCCCCCAATGTGGGGGACTATGCCCCCACACTCCGCTAACTAAATATACCAACTCCGAGATCACTCCTCATTGCCAAAAGGGCAAATCCCCTGTAACGGCCAAGTGACTTCTTTCCCAAGGAAAGAATTTGCTTAAATGACCGTTCGAGATTTTGCAAGTTCGACGCTTAGGTGTTGATCATTACATATTCGACAACCTAAGCTGTCGATGAACTAATATAGACCCGAGTTTTTCTAATCGTATCAACCAATTGGTTAATGATAGCTATAGAACTATAGGTTGTATAAAAAGATTTATAAAGTCTAGGGAATCTAAAATGATGAAGTCATTGTTTGTTAGTTACATTAGACCCAAACTTAAGTATGGAATAACAATATGGAAACGCTATAGGAAAACAAGCGTGAGTAAACTAGAAAGAGTGCAGTAGAAATATACTAAGGGCATCCATGGATGTGAAAATCTAAGTTATTATGAATGACTAAAACATCTGAACTTGTACAGTGTCTCTTACAGATATTTAAGAGGAGATCTTATTCAGGTATATAGGGCATTTAGGGACAACTACCTCTGGGAATGTTTGGGGTTATCAAAAAGTACTAGAGAATCATCAGATAACCTATGTAGGAGATTCTATAGGAATGAGAAGTGCACTAATTGGTTCTCTCACAGAGTAGCTGATGCTTGGAACAGACTACCAAATTACATTAAAACAAGTACTAGTTTAGATATTTTTAAGAACAAACTGGACACATTATGGGAACAAGTGTTTTGGTATATTGGCAAGCTAGAAGTGCATTAATGCCTGTGCTTGAAATATTTGTATGTATGCATGTATGCATGTTTTAAAGGTGTCCTCTTACCCTTTTCCTTTGGGTCCTGCTTTGGCCAGTGTTGTTGTAATACCTCGCCAATGACTTTTAAAAGGTCATTCACTTGTTGCTATTTTTTTCTCTTCAGATGTTATTTTTATTTTGGGCAGTAGATTCCTTGGTGTGCAGAAAGCTAGAGGGTGATCCTGAGAGGGAGATCTATTCTGCTGGGGGCTAATTAGAAAAAGAATTATCTGCGTTTATAAGTTCCATCTTGGAACTGCTGTATGTTTTAGTGAAAAAAATGTGACACTACAAAGGCTTTAGCATAGCTACCCCAGTCAGGGATTCCTAGGACAGAAGTGTAAGAGTGTGCATGCTTGACCCATCATTTTACTCCCTTCCTTATGTTATTCCCCATGAATGCTAGTAATAATTTAGTCAGCTTTTGTAACCAGAAATGACAGTTGGGGTGGGTATATGTCTAAGAACATAGAAGATCCTGGCAGAGACCATAATTTTTATGACTGCAATATGAGCCATCAGTGAAAGATGAAGATGACACCAGGAATTTATAGGTTCATAGGTTCATACTAGACCATCTGCCCTAGGGCATTTATAAGCCTAACCAGAGTGTGTTTGGCTTTCGCCACCCATTTTAAATTAATTTTGCTAGGCCCTTTCTCGAGGCTAGTATACTGTGCCTCTGTCTAACAGTGACACAGAAGTGATACCCGGGGTAAACCTACGATCTCCCATCCACTCATCAAGATTCCTCTTGAAGAGAGTAAATGAGGGACTCTATCTAACCTGGACTGGGATTTTATTCCAGAGTGAAGGGAGCCTCTGGGTTATGAATCTGTCCCTCCAGCATGTGCTATTTATTTCAGTGCTGAAGTTCAAGTCTCTCAAGTGCGTAGCTCGATGGTATTTGGATTTTCTGAGGTGCAGCATGTCCATTAATTCCGGGTTGGACATGGCTTTATACATCAGGCACAGATCGCCTCTGAGCAGGCGGTATGCCACTGAGTAGAGCTGGAGTTTCTTTAACCGGGCAGCATATGGCATCTGTTTGAGCCCTTTGATCCTCTTGGTGAGGTACTTTTGGGGTCTTTCCAGTTGCTGCAGGTGTCTGGTAAGGTACATCCCAAAAGGAGCATTGTACTCCATTATGGGCCTGATGAGGGATGAGTAAAGAGGCATGATGACCTCCCCTGATCTAGATGAGAATCCCTTCATGATTAGGTGGGCTATATAAAATGTTTTTCTAACCTATTTGGCCACGTGGTTGTCAAATGAGAGATTGCTATCAACTTGGGTCCCCAGGTCCCTAATTACTTCTTCTGTACTTAATGGATTACCACCTATGTGGTAATTTGTGGGCACTTTGTTTTTGCCAAAGGGGATGACTATACACTTTTTGGCGATAGGGATATAAGGGATATTAAAAGGAAGTTTAATCCTTCTGGGAGATACTTTTCTAGGAAACCAATAAGATGACCATTTTCTGCCCCTTCCTTTAAGCCAATAAAGTGTTACTTATTCCATCTGAAGAGACTTTCTAGTGAGACCACATGGTCTTGCAGTGCTTTGAGTTGTAGTTGTTCCACCATGCTAACTGATGTGGAGCATTCCTGCAGTCATGTGACTTGCGCATTTACTGCCAACTGCAAAAAGGCCATTTTGGGTATAAAGGCTTCAAGATGGGTCTTATAGTTCATGTTTTCCATCTTTCTAGCTGAAGTATCTTCTAATCCCTGTGCCATTAACTCAGTACATTTGTCTAGCTTTAGAGCAGTGATAGAGTGTACAGTTTGGGCCCAGTCAGATGTCTGATATTCTTCCAGAGATACAGTTTGAAAAGCTATTATCCAAACACTTAAATATTTACATAATTACTTTACTGTAAATTAGACTACAGGATTTTCACCCAGTTATTTAAATTTGGATTGTGATATTGGATCTGGTAGATATTGTTAACTCACTCCATAGTGGTTAGCACCACCATGCCATCCCCACATAGTGCCCCACATAGTGTTTGGTGTACCGGAGAATTGGACTGAGCTCCTTATTAGCCTCTTGGACCAAATTAGTAACAACCTATGAACCTTAATGGCTTTAATAAATACTAGTGTGTCCTTACTTTTGAATGGATTGCTTAGTAACAACCTATGAACAGTAATGGCTTTAATAAATACTAGTGTGTCCTTACTTTTGAATGGATTGCTTAGTAACAACCTATGAACCGTAATGGCTTTAATAAATACTAGTGTGTCCTTACTTTTGAATGGATTGCACTGGTTTTACTGTTCTTTTCTCGTGCCAGATTTCTTTGCTGTTATTTGGTTCTTGTGTTGGTTTTGGAAGCATGCACATTTATACATTTTTTTACTTTAATTTGATGTGGATTCGACTGGGAATTGAGTTGGCTGCATATGGATTCCTTGGACCATGTTCCTGTTCTGGACACCTGTTCTGGTGGTTCAGGTCAGAAAGATGAGATTTTACAACTTAAAGAAGATGTCGCTATACTGAAGGGTGACCATACCCATTTATTGGAACTTTTGACTCAGAACGGTGGCAAAAAACATCATTGTGTTATTGTTTTTATTTTACAAATATTAAAATTGTTAGCCGTTCTTTTCCATTTCTGGATTTCTTTCCTTCTTTTTTGTTCTAAATGCAAATATACCCTCAAGGTTGAATGACACAATTTCTTTGCAAAGTGTTTTGAATCTGTAGGAATATAAGTCATAGAATAAGTTTTTTATGTTTTTAAATAAGCTTTTAGATGGGTTTTACACTGATGTGTATGTTTGGTCAAGTTTTAAGAAGCACCTATTTGGCTGTATTGGTTTTGCTTTAAACCTTATGCACAAGTTCTTAATTAATGATTCATTTATTAATTGCTTGGTTTGTAATTTTATTGGTCATGTGATCAAGTGCACCTACTTAAATGTGTGATGAGAGGTTAGTATCCAGTTCTGATGACGTCCATGTAGGATGGAAGTACTTACCTGGATACAAGCTGGATTCATGTTTAAATAACGCCTGGTTTGCATGCTCTAATTCACCTCGACCATTCCTAAAGAGCTGGATGCCCAGAATAGATGTTGTTTGTAAACTATGCAGACACTCTCAAAAACTTCTCAGTATCATATAGACTACTAAGCATCTTTGAGAAAAAAAACTATTAAAATTTTAAAAAGTACAAGTAGACAAGGCATACTATATCATCTAGGAACAGTTGTCTACAAATATGGTTAGACATACCATCTTAACATTTGCTATGACCTCTGAGAATTAAGTGCCAAAACGGAATTTCCCAAGTTTGACCTCGGGGTACACCACTAGTGACAGGTATTTTGGAGAAGGTAAAGCCAGCTTGTAAGCCAGTTTGCTATCCAATAAGTTATACAAGGGATTACATTTGATAGGAATTCCCAGTAGTGTGCTCACATTCCTCTCAGCAAAAGTTTCATCCTGTGTCTTGACCACCCTCCAATCAACCCAAGGCTGTCTCGTTGCCATGCACTGTGAGACCCTGCATCGGTGGAACATTAAAGTGCTTTCAGCTACACTAGTTCCCCTCAGCAAAATTTCATCCTGTATCTTGGCCAGCCTCCAATCAAACTTTTAAAAACACAGAAACAAAAAGCCAAAGGCAGTAAAAAGTACTTGAAATAGCCAAAGGCACCCAGAAACATGAATTCAGCCACTGATATAAGAATAATTCCAACTTTATTCAGCCCAAAAAATAAATAAAAAACATAAACGCTCTCTTTATACAATACGTTTTCATTAAAACCTTCATCAGATGTGGACTGCATGTAACCAAATCCTTTTATACCTCTAGTTCCCTTCATTTCAATTAACTAAGACACAAAGTTTAAAGATACAGTGAAAACTGAAAATTCAAGTCTACTTATCTAAAATAACATACTGGTACCACACATTCACCTATAAACTATTAACAAATGTTAAAACATGTTAAAAACTCAAGTACAGTTTCTTAAAAGTTCAAGAACAATTTATAAATAACCTAAATAGAATTAAAAAATAAATAAATAAAACCATTCCCGTTAAAACTACATACAAAGTACATAAATTTGACACTAAAAAACTTGCATTTGAGCTCCCCTAGTGGTCTTTTTAAATATTACATGTGTGAGACCAGTAAAAGTATTGTGTATTAGAAAACAAAAAAATGTACGTCATCCTCGTATTTGAAATTTGTAAAATAAGTTTGCATAAAAGATGTTTGTATAAAAAGGTAAAAGAAAGTTATAAAGATATTAAACAAACAGGTTCAACCATGTACTTATAACAAATATTGTAACACAAATTAATCATAAGTTAGCGGATCTAATTTTTAATAAGAGAACTATGGAGATTTTTTGTTCAGTCCTGGAGGAATATTGGCCTGTAAAGTGACCTGCCACCATAGTTCCCTATATTCGATCATTTCTTCCAATGGACCACCCTGTATGTCTTTCTTTACCTTTTCTAATACAAAAAATAAATAGTGGGCTTTTTCACAAGCTTGTTTGTGTTTAAACAGAGCATTAGTTTCCTTTCTTGTTTGTACATCATAGTAGTGCTCAGAGATACGCCTCTTTAACTTTCTTTCCATCTTTCCAACATAGAATGACTGGCATTTCTGGCACACTGCTAGATATATTAAACCACTAGTGTCACAATTGTGGTATTCTTTTACATATAACCAAACATTCCTACTCTGTAAAAACAATTTTTCTTGGTTTACTATATAACTGCACTGTGTGCAATGCCCACATCTATATGTACCTACCTTCTTTCTATTTGATTGTTCTGGCTCACATTCTTTTTCCAGTAAATTCTTTAAGTTATATGAATTTTTATAAACAATCTTTAGCTTGTTTTTAAATATCTTGTCCAAGTCTGTAAATCCAATAAATTTATCCCATTCTTGTTCAATAACGCTCCTAATCATACTAGCACTCCCATTATATTCTAAAATCAGTGCTTTTTCAAATGGCTCCACAGTTACAGTCTGTACAGGACACCCTGTTTCTTCATCTAAACCCAAAATCGGTTTGAATCTGCCTAGCCTACCTTCACACACTTCTTGATTAGCTTGTTCAATCATCTCTTCTGGGTATGATCTGTCCTTAAACATATTTCTTTAGCAAACTCCACATTACTGGAAGTCATCCTACATTATCTTATAAATTGACCTTTCACTATAGTTTTCTTATAGTGCACAGAACGGGCACTGTTAGTGTAGGTATGATAGTGCACAGGATGGGCACTGTTATTGTGGGTATGATAGTGCACAGGATGGGTACTGTTAGTGTAAGTATGATAGTGCACAGGATGGGCACTGTTAGTGTAAGTATGATAGTGTACAGGATGGGCACTGTTAGTGTAAGTATGATAGTGCATAGGATGGGTACTGTTAGTGTAAGTATGATATTGCACAGGACGGGCACTGTTAGTGTAAGTATGATATTGCACAGGATGGGCACTGTTAGTGTAAGTATGATAGTGCCCAGGATGGGCACTGTTAGTGTAAGTATGATAGTGCATAGGACGGGTACTGTTAGTGTAAGTATGATATTGCACAGGATGGGCACTGTTAGTGTAAGTATGATAGTGCACAGGATGGGCACTGTTAGTGTAAGTATGATAGTGCACAGGATGGGCACTGTTAGTGTAAGTATGATAGTGCACAGGGTGGGCACTGTTAGTGTAAGTATGATAGTGCACAGGATGGGCACTGTTAGTGTAAGTATGATATTGCACAGGATGGGCACTGTTAGTGTAAGTATGATAGTGCACAGGATGGTAGTGCACAGGATGGGCACTGTTAGTGTAAGTATGATAGTGCACAGGATGGGCACTGTTAGTGTAAGTATGATAGTGCACAGGGTGGGCACTGTTAGTGTAAGTATGATAGTGCACAGGGTGGGCACTGTTAGTGTAAGTATGATAGTGCACAGGATGGGCACTGTTAGTGTAAGTATGATAGTGCACAGGATGGGCACTGTTAGTGTAAGTATGATAGTGCACAGGATGGGCACTGTTAGTGTAAGTATGATAGTGCATAGGATGGGCACTGTTAGTGTAAGTATGATAGTGCACAGGATGGGCACTGTTAGTGTAAGTATGATAGTGCACAGGATGGGCACTGTTAGTGTAAGTATGGTAGTGCACAGGATGGGCACTGTTAGTGTAAGTATGATAGTGCACAGGATGGGCACTGTTAGTGTAGGTATGATAGTGCACAGGATGGGCACTGTTAGTGTAAGTATGATAGTGCACAGGATGGGCACTGTTAGTGTAAGTATGATAGTGCACAGGATGGGCACTGTTAATGTAAGTATGGTAGTGCACAGGATGGGCACTGTTAGTGTAAGTATGATAGTGCACAGGATGGGCACTGTTAGTGTAAGTATGATAGTGCACAGGATGGGCACTGTTAGTGTAAGTATGATAGTGCACAGGGTGGGCACTGTTAGTGTAAGTATGATAGTGCACAGGATGGGCACTGTTAGTGTAAGTATGATAGTGCACAGGGTGGGCACTGTTAGTGTAAGTATGATAGTGCACAGGATGGGCACTGTTAGTGTAAGTATGGTAGTGCACAGGATGGGCACTGTTAGTGTAAGTATGATAGTGCACAGGATGGGCACTGTTAGTGTAAGTATGATAGTACACAGGATGGGCACTGTTAGTGTAAGTATGATAGTGCACAGGATGGGCACTGTTAGTGTAAGTATGATAGTGCACAGGATGGGCACTGTTAGTGTAAGTATGATAGTGCACAGGATGGGCACTGTTAGTGTAAGTATGATAGTGCACAGGATGGGCACTGTTAGTGTAAGTATGATAGTACACAGGATGGGCACTGTTAGTGTAAGTATGATAGTGCACAGGACGGGCACTGTTAGTGTAAGTATGATAGTGCACAGGACGGGCACTGTTAGTGTAAGTATGATAGTGCACAGGGTGGGCACTGTTAGTGTAAGTATGATAGTGCACAGGATGGGCACTGTTAGTGTAAGTATGACAGTGCACAGGATGGGCACTGTTAGTGTAAGTATGATAGTGCACAGGATGGGCACTGTTATTGTAAGTATGATAGTGCACAGGATGGGCACTGTTCATGTAAGTATGATAGTGCACAGGATGGGCACTGTTCATGTAAGTATGATAGTACACAGGATGGGCACTGTTAGTGTAAGTATGATAGTGCACAGGATGGGCACTGTTAGTGTAAGTATGATAGTGCACAGGACGGGCACTGTTAGGGTAAGTATGATAGTGCACAGGATGGGCACTGTTAGGGTAAGTATGATAGTGCACAGGATGGGCACTGTTCATGTAAGTATGATAGTGCACAGGATGGGCACTGTTAGGGTAAGTATGATAGTGCACAGGATGGGCACTGTTAGTGTAAGTATGATAGTGCACAGGATGGGCACTGTTAGTGTAAGTATGATAGTGCACAGGATGGGCACTGTTAGTGTAAGTATGATAGTACACAGGATGGGCACTGTTAGTGTAAGTATGATAGTGCACAGGATGGGCACTGTTAGTGTAAGTATGATAGTGCACAGGATGGGCACTGTTAGTGTAAGTATGATAGTGCACAGGATGGGCACTGTTAGTGTAAGTATGATAGTGCACAGGATGGGCACTGTTAGTGTAAGTATGATAGTACACAGGATGGGCACTGTTAGTGTAAGTATGATAGTGCACAGGATGGGCACTGTTAGTGTAAGTATGATAGTACACAGGATGGGCACTGTTAGTGTAAGTATGATAGTGCACAGGATGGGCACTGTTAGTGTAAGTATGATAGTACACAGGATGGGCACTGTTAGTGTAAGTATGATAGTACACAGGATGGGCACTGTTAGTGTAAGTATGATAGTACACAGGATGGGCACTGTTAGTGTAAGTATGATAGTGCACAGGATGGGCACTGTTATTGTAAGTATGATAGTGCACAGGATGGGCACTGTTAGTGTAAGTATGATAGTGCACAGGATGGGCACTGTTAGTGTAAGTATGATAGTGCACAGGATGGGCACTGTTAGTGTAAGTATGATAGTACACAGGATGGGCACTGTTAGTGTAAGTATGATAGTGCACAGGACGGGCACTGTTAGTGTAAGTATGATAGTGCACAGGACGGGCACTGTTAGTGTAAGTATGATAGTGCACAGGGTGGGCACTGTTAGTGTAAGTATGATAGTGCACAGGATGGGCACTGTTAGTGTAAGTATGACAGTGCACAGGATGGGCACTGTTAGTGTAAGTATGATAGTGCACAGGATGGGCACTGTTTGTGTAAGTATGATAGTGCACAGGATGGGCACTGTTAGTGTAAGTATGAGTTTGTAAACGTGCTTTTCCTAGATAGTTTAGACTTAACTCGTTATTTTCCTTTCAGATTTCCACATCTGAATACTGTAGGTTGTCATAAGATACCTTGGAGTTGAAGTCTAAAAATGAGGTAGTACTATTCAACTAAATAATAAAATCAGATATGTTCTCTCTGGGGGCATCCCATAAGAAACAGATGTCATCCAAAAACCTTTTGTACATGGTCCAGCAGTTCCTATATATTGAATTCAGGGCCATTTTCTCTTCCCACATGGTATAAAGAGACCGTTTATGTTTTTTATTTCTATTTTTGGCTGAATAAAGTTAGAATTATTCTTATATCAGTGGCTGAATTTGTGTTTCTGGGTGCCTTGGACTATTTCAACCTCCAATCAACTCAAGGCTGTCTCATTGCCCTGCACTGCCATACCCTGCATCAGTGGAACACTAAAGTGCTTTCAGCTACACTAGTTCCCCTCAGCAAAAGTTTCATCCTGCATCTTCGCCATCCTCCAATCAACCCAAGGTTGTCTTGTTGCCCTGCACTGAGATGCCCTGTATCGATGGAACACTAAAGTGCTTTCAGCTACACTAGTTCTCCTCAGCAAAAGTCTTAACCTGTGTCTTGGCCAACCTCCAATCAACCCAAGGCTGTCTTGTTGCCCTGCACTGTGAGACCCTGCATCGGTGGAACACTAAAGTGCTTTCAGCTACAGTAGTTCCCCTCAGCAAACATTCCATCATGTGTCTTGGCCAACCTCCAATCAACCCAAGGCTGCCCTGTTGCCCTGCACTATGAGACCCTGCATTGGTGGAACACTAAAGTGCTTTCAGCTACACTAGTTCCCCTCAGCAAAAGTCCCATCCTGTGTTTTGGCCAACCTCCAATCAACCCAAGGCTGTCTTGTTGCCCTACACTGTGATACCCTGCATCAGTGGAACACTAAAGTGCTTTCAGCTACACAAGTTCCCCTCAGCAAAAGTTTCATCCTTTATCTTGGCCAACCCCCAATCAACCCAAGGCTGTCTTGTTGGCCGGCACTGTGAGACCCTGCGTCGGTGGGCCACTAAAGTGCTTTCAGCTACACTAGTGTATGTTACAGTTGTATTTAATCTGTCCTCTAAACTGAAGACTCTTTCCCCTTTCACTGTACGCATGCACAGTACTGGTCCCCCCCTCCATTTTTCTCTTCCTGTTGTACTCCTAGGTCAATTACTTAAAACTACTTTCTCTTGGAAAAAGTTTACCTATGTACCAGCAGCTCATAATTTAATTGTTTTTCCCTGTAGAAGTGGTGGTCCTTGTCATCACACTGTACTAGATTAGTAGCACAAGATGTGTAGTTATTAGGAAGATACTGCACTGCACTGACCTGAAATTGACTTAGCTTGGTTTTCCTGTTTTCTTTTTAGCAGCTGGCCTAGTCCAGTTTTTCTGACTCACAATCTTGTATTACTTTGTGTCTACCCCTTCCCCCACCTTGAACCTGCACAACTCCCTCCCACTCCTGCTTAATTACAGAGGTATCAAAAATCCTGATGTAGAAAGGCACCATTTTTTGACTTAACTTTTCTGCCTTGCTTCATAGGAATCTCCAGTAGTGTGCTCGCATGTAAGTACTACCTGGTATTGTTTTTGTGATTCTTATTGTTATTTTTGTAAAGTTCCTCCTGAAGGGGTCCTGCAGTGCTTCTGTAACCACTCAGCCTCCCCAAGAACTAACTTTAAATGTGTATGTACCCTATTGTAAAATAAAAATATATCCTATACCTACCACTGTTGTATATTAACCCTGCGTGCATTCGCTATCAGTTTACTATGGATTTTATCTCCCTTTACTCTCCTAGGCTCTTCCCCCCTCTTCTGAGTGCTCATAGCTTACCATTGTACTTACTTAGGCAGGCCACCAGGTGGCATTGTTCAACCACTACATATCTTTTAATACAAGCCAAAAAACTGTTTTATTAATTTACCACTGCCCTGTTTTAGCCCTATTAATACTTACTATATTCTACTAACCTGCTACTGCCCTGTTTTCAGCATCTATCCCCTGTCAGCCCTCTGCATCCTTCTAATTTCACACACGCAGTGTCTTATGCCAGTGCCTCCTTACCTCTGAGCTAGTTCTCAGCTTCATCGATGACTTTTCACTGGCTTTCTTCCTTCTCCTTGGTTCTACCTGCTCTGTTCCCCCTGTGGGCTCATTCTGCTCCCCTACCCTGCCACCAATTTCCACCCTCCCCCCCACTACTGCTACTTTTATTTCAACCACTCCCCACCCACTCAAGACAAACATCCAGTCAAAGCCTTCCCCTCTTTACCCCTCCTCCTTTCACCCACAGTAATTAAATACATCACTAATTAAATACATCACTCTTTCACTACCCCCTCTCACCCCACAGCTCTTCTCACCAACTACAAATCCTCCCATATTAAACTACATTTTTCTAGCAATGCTTTCCTTACTATTCCTAATACTCTGAACCCCCATCTCCCTCCTACTACTCCTAACAACTTTATATCACTCCAGCTCCTACACCTCCAATCAGCTTCCACTCTCTACCCCTTACCATACTCCCACACAAAACCATCTCCTCCCTCATACAAATAATAATTTATTTTCCATTTCTCCTCTCTGTTTCAGCTCAACCCGCTGCACCTTTTTAATCCTAAAATTATTTCCACTACTGCTAAGACACTTATTCTTAAACAAATACTAGACCATCCAGAATACACCAAATCCAAACCAAAACCTACTAAAATAACTTCCTTCAATTACCTCGTCTTAGCTGGAGACATTCACCCCAATCCTGGACCTAACCCACCCACAAATAACAATTACCCTCCCCTTCCTCTAACCTTTCATCTCCCTACAATACTCTTACATTTTTCACACTCAATGCCCAGATTCTCAACAACAAAGCACATCAGTTTCAAGCATGGCTAAGTCATAACCAACCTGACATTTTAGCCATCTCTGTAACTTGGCTCAAACCCCACATCTCTGACTCTGAAATCCTACCCTCTGGATTTCACACTCTTAGATGTGACCACCCAAAGAAAAAAGGCAGAGGTGTTGCATTAATCTATTCCAATCTACTCACCTTAATTCCCCCTATGAAACCCCATTCCTAAATTCACCAATGCAGAACTAAGAGTTGGTCTATTAAAAATGAATAATCACAAAAGCCTCTGTATCATTGCCCTTTATATCCCAACCCTTGAAGGCATACTCCAATGGTTCTACCTGACATAGTCGAAACCACACAACACCGACAACGACATCACCGACACCACATCATCGACAGTCCATAAACACGCACATAACCGACACCCATACACTGCACACCACAATAACAACAATTAAAACAAAACATTCCACACACACAACACAAGCACACCAAAATCCACAAGCACACAAAACACCCCAAGGTCCCTTACCCTAACCCTAACCCCTAACCTAACTCACTTATCGCCTAACCCTAACTCACTTAACCCACCCTCCTAACCCTAACTCACTTACCCTATCCCCACAGACCGTCAATCTCCACACTTACCTGCCTCGCACCCTAACGTCCGTCACTACCGCATACTCACACAGCCCTTTTCCCATGTCGGCATGCGTTGGTGTTGTCATCCGTGTCGGTCTTCTGCATTGTCGATCTTCTTCCGGTCTTCTTTCGATCTTCTGCTCAGTCGGTCTTCTGCGCTGTCGACGAAGTCAGGTAGAACCACTCCAATGGGCCTCAACTGAAATTAACCTTGAAATTTACATACTAGGCAATGTAAACATTGACTGGAATAAAATCAACAGTCCCATACCCTCCCTTTCAATTACCTCTTTAATTTTACTCAAGTAACCCACTCCATCACCAGACCCAATAAAACAAATCCCCCAGGTTCCACTCTTGACTGGATCTTAGTCACCCATCCAAATAAAATTACCAACTTTGGCACCATCCCTGACTCTACTAGTGACCACCTCCCAGCTTTCATTTACCGTGCAACCACCTCCTATCCACACCAATATCAGTATATTCAGACCTGCAACCTTAGTAAATTTGACCCCAAAACCTTCTCTAACTATCTCAAACAAATGAGTTGGAACATTCTAAAAACCATTCCACTCGATAAGGCCATAGACCACTTTAATTCTACTTTCCTAGATGCTCTAAATTCCCCAACTCCACCAAGGAAAACAAGAATAAAAACTATAACTGCCCCATGGCTCCCTAGCTCCACCAAGGAAAAATAGAATAAAAACTATAACTGCCCCGTGGCTTCCCAGCTCCACCAAGGAAAAAAAGAATAAAAACTATAACTGTTTCATGGCTCCCTAGCTCCACCACAGAAAAAGAATAAAAACTATAACTGCCCCTTGGCTATCCACAGAAACAAAGCAAATGATGCATCAAAGAGACAAATCCTGGAAGCTTTACCAAAAGAATAAACATCCCGAAACCCTTCTCTAATATACGCAGCTGTGTAACTTTGCAAAAAAAAAACAAATCTTCAAAGACAAAAAATCCTACTACACTAAGCTCCAGTCCAACCATCCCCAAAACCCTAGGCTTTTTTGTAACTTCATGAACTCACTGCTCAACCCAGGCTCCAAAAATAACCCCTGTCCGAACCCAAGTAAATCTGACCTCAAATTAGCCTCATTCAGTTCTTTCGTTATAGAGTCAATATCCAACCTAATGAAAACGTTTCCCAACAATGCCCCATGTCTCCTACATTCCACCTCATCTAAGTTCCCAAGTAATTTCCTCCCTATGTTTGAGCTTAAACCTGTTTCCATTAACTACATAAAAAGACTTTAATCCAAACTTAAACCCTGCTCCAGTGCACCTGACAACATTCCCCTTCCTTCTCAAGTCTGCTTCTGATGGTATAGCTCTCCCAATTAGTATCCTCATTATTGATCCATAAAGGAATTCTATGTCCCTAAACTCTGGCATTCCACCTTTTTTCTTCCTCTCCACAAGAGAGGCAAAAACACTAACATTTCAAACTTCTGCCCTATAGCTCTTCTCTCTCCAATCTTCAAAATTCTAGAAAAATGCATCCACCTCCAACTTATGCCTTTTCTGACTAAAAAACAACTTCTTACCCCTACCAAACATGGCTTCTGACCAGGACATAGCATGTAACAGCTCTACTCTCATTCTTATAAACTGTCAATCAAGCTCGAGATTCTGGGAACTTAGTATCCACAGTACTCCTAGATCTCTCTAAAGCATTCCATACTGTTTCCCATAAGCACCTTCTGAGTCACCTCTCAAACCTAAATCTCTCCCAAAACACTCTTTCCTGGTTCTCAAGCTATCTGTCATATAGATCTCAGGCTGTGAAATGGAAAAAAGCACCTTACCTTTCTTACCCACCCCTACCGGAGTTCCACAGGGGTCCATCCTCAGTCCACTGTTGTTTAATATCTTTATCAATAACTTTCACTCTGCTATTCCTAATGCCAAAGTCATCCAGTATGCAAATGGCTCTACACTTGTCTGCACTGCCTCTAACCTCCCTGAACTCCTATCTAAAACTCAGACTGCCTTCTCAACTACTGATATCTGGATGAGCCAAAATCATCTTTCTCTCAATGCTAACAAATCTAAAATACTACTATTCACACCCTCAAAAATCTTTCTTTTTTTGATAAAAATTCCTTCCAATTCCTTAGCCAAAACAACTCTCTCCGATCAAAGTTGTTCCCTTTGCCAAACTACTTGCTGTAACTATAGATGAACACCTCAAGTTTGACATCCATATTCAGAAAAATATAAAGAAACCCCACCAAAAACTAGGTTTGCTATACAGGAACAACCACTTCCTCTCTACTTCTACCAGGCATAGTCTGGCCTCCTCTTACCTCCTTCCCTCCCGTCTGTACAGCACCCCACTACTAACTAACCTATCCTCTTCCATCACTTCCAAACTTGAAAGCTGTTGTAACAAAAGTTTTAAATTTGCCACCAAAGCCGAACATTCCACTTGTCACTGTCTTACCCTCTAATCCCTCAACTGGTCAGAATTCACAAATTACCTGGAATTCCTCCAGCTCACTACAGCACATAGACTAATATTTAATCCAGCCAGATGCCCTGCACTAGCTAACATCCTTCCCCCATACACTCCAAATAGAACTCTCAGATCTAAACACCAAAACTTAATTACTGTTCACAAACCTAAACATTGTGCGGACGTCTCCTCTCCTTCTCCTTAGGTAAGAAATGGAACTCTCTCCCTTCCACACAAAGGACAATGTCAAACACAAACTTCAAAACTCAGCTTTGCACATACCTCTCCTCCAAATGGAAATGTAACTGCATTCTCCCTACCTAGAACTCTTTAACAAAA
Source organism: Protopterus annectens (assembly GCF_019279795.1). Taxonomy (NCBI): domain Eukaryota; kingdom Metazoa; phylum Chordata; order Ceratodontiformes; family Protopteridae; genus Protopterus; species Protopterus annectens. The sequence continues at coordinate 1,894,889,077 of NC_056732.1, read as the reverse complement.
GCCCCTGGGAAGGTATCCTCCTGAGTTCCTAACCACCTTATAGCTGGCTATAGCCTTCTATAGCTAATTCCCATACGATCTCTCACACTCTGTAAATATTGTAAATAGCTTTTGACTTTTGACTTTAACTGTGTGAATTTGTTAAAATGTATCTGCATGATATTTTTCCTCTCTGGGCAATATTGCTCACGCTTTGTATTATTTGATTTGTATTTGTACTTGTACTTTTATTTTTATTGGACTGCTGTCGTTACTGTAATCTGTTTTATGGAGATTTTCTCCCCGAGCCTCCACTGAAAATGGGCTCTCTGGGCCCAGTGGACTTCCCCGGTTATCAAACTGTAAATAAATAAAAAAATAAATACATTTGTATGGTTTCCCCTTTTAATTTCTCCAAATCTTTTGGGTTTCTAACACCATGACATGAATGGACCCCATTCCTAAGACAAAGTATAATTAAAGTTCATGAAATTAGTATTATTTCAATCTTTGAAGTTAGCCAGAAGTGGTCTTTGCAGCACCCGCAATGTGCCCAGTAATGACTCTTTTGCAATTCATACAGAGTTACATGTATCAGTACCATACCTAAGTACGACTGCAAATTCTTTTTATAAGACCCATTGCTCTTACTGCTATTGTAACTATCTGGGTATCCTTCTTCCACCTCGCCCTTGTTTCTGCCTGCAAATCCAGGTATTTTATAACATTGTGTGTCTCTGTATGTAAGACACTATAGTCACTGGGTGTAGCAATTTCACTGATCAATGTTACTTTTGTCTTCTTTTCATGGACAACTATATCTGGTTTTCTTGCATCTTTTTTTGAACTGTTGGAAATGGGTGATTCCATGTGATATAAACTTCATAATTTTCTATAATACTTTGTGGCTCACATTTCCAGTGTTTTTTAGTTTCTTCAATATTATAACATTTGCACAATCCCCAGTGCAACAGTCTTGCCACATTATGCCTTTCAGTATACAGTCCTTCTGCCATTAATTGATCACAACGAGATGTGCTACTGTTTCCAACTATGTTTTACAAAACCTACATTTGTCTTCTTCTCCCACATATTCAATGGACTTTGTCAACCAGCATGTAACATAGTCCACTATCTTAGACTGCCAATATTAACCTTTCATCTTTTGGTTTAAAATCACATCCCCTTAAGCATTCCTGCATTTGATCCTGATCAAAATAAAGTTGCTCCAAGAATTGTCTATACTTCCAACTATAATTATGCATTTTCCACATTTTTTGCCTTATCATCTGATCCTTCACCTTATAGTCTTTCTTTTGTTTTTTGGCACATTCAGTTGCTGCCTGATTTTTATCTACTTCTGGTTTGATTTCCATTCCTGCTTGGCACTGATATGCTTCTGCTAGACTAAGAAAGGAAGTCATCTTAGACTTATTCTCCTCATGTTTTAAAACTTTCACTATGTTTGGGTCTTGTGAGATCAGTAGATATTTATGCAGTCCTAGAATTGCAGATCTATACATGTAATTAATTTAGAGGAGGCCCGTACCTCCTTCTGAATGATGAATATATAATCTTAGTATGCACTGATTTTTATAAATCATCTGATGAGCATGAAGCATCCTTCTTGATTTAATATCAAATCTATCCAACACTTTTTGGGGCCAGTCAATCACTCCAAAACTGTACCTTAGGACAGGAAGACCAAACTGGTTTATAGCTTGGACTTTATTCAGAGATGTCAATACTGTTTACAGTATTACATTAAGTCTTCTAAAATATTCCTTACTAAGTTTTAATCACATTTGTTCATGTTTTATTGCTGATCCTTCATCAGTTCCGAAATATTAATACACACCCTCTTGATCAAGTTCTTTTATATCACATCCCTGCCCCAAACTGATGTTTACTCGGTTCTGCAGCTTTCCTGCTTTAAAAGTTGCTTTTGCATATTTTTCAAGACCAAATGACAGTCTTATATGATCTGAAAATATTGACAACTTGCAGATGTGCTTTCAGTTCCTCATCTGATGAACTACACAGTTTTAAGTAGTCCACAAAAAGAAGATGAGAAATCTTAACGCTTTGTTGTTTACTAGGAACCAATTTGTAGCCATGACATAATCTATTATATTAAGTAGAAAGCTTAATGGGTTAAGGGCAAGACAAAAGAGCAATAGTGACAAAGAGTCACCCTGGAATATCCCCCTTTGAATTTTTATCCCTGGAATAATAATTTGTCCTTTATCATGGTTTAACTGCAAAGTTGTTTTCCACAGTTTCATGGTGGCTGTAATATAGTCGATCAGTGTAGGGTGTGTCTTATACATTTGTAAGCACTCCTTTATTCATGAATGTAGGATACTGTCAAATGCTTTTTTGTAGTCAATCCATGCCATACTTAGATTCCTCCCCTTTATACAGTTCTCCATTTTGACTTTATCCAAGAACAAATTATCCTTTTTTTCCATATGACTTTCTTTTATTCCCCTTTGTTCTATTGCCATGATTGAGTTTTTGTTTAAATGACTATAAACTCTGTCAGCATCAATTCCAGTGTATAGCTTATAGGTTTTCAGAAGACAAGTTATTAGTCTATAGTTTTAGGGTAGCTTGCAGATTCACTCTTATGTAGGAGCATCGTTCTTCTTGTTGTTAACCAGGTGCTGTTTGGGGTGCGTATACAAATAGTTCTTACTTGTGGCTAATCTTCATGCAAAGATGTTAATAATTTTAACCAGAAGTTAGGTACTGAATCTAGGCCTGGGGTTTTCCATTTAGGAGTTTTCTTAACTTTGTTTCAATCTCTCTGGCTGTTATTTCATCCCATTTCATATCATGTACCTTTAAACTTCTTATTCTTTCTTTTACTTCTTCTATCTATTTAGCATCTTTGCTACGTTCCACAGAATCTTGATAAATACTTCTCCAAAATGTATCTATTTCTTCTTTTTTGGTGGTGCATTATTTCCTTTTGCTTTGTTTCCCAGCTCTTTATAAAACTTTTTTTGGGGTCGTTAACAAGTTACTTATTTTGTTCTTTTCCTTTATATTTATCTGCACATCGTCTAAGTTTTTCTGCCTGTGCTGATAATTTTACTTTATTATTTGTAATAGTGCACAATTGATCCTGATCTGTTCTGATACTGCACATCGCTTTTATCACGTCTATCTTTCTGAGTAATTTTTTATTCCTTTCCTCTTCCATACTCTTGTAACAGTGACACCCCTTGCCTAAATTGCTTTATAGTTTCCTCTATTCGATACTTCCATTATGGATTTGATTTCTCCCCTTCCTTTCCCTTACTGACCTGTGGTTTGTGCTAAGGCTTCATCTGTCATTAATTTAGCTGCACATCACTACACAGTATCCTATTCACTTATGTTATAGCGCATGACTATCTATGAACAGTCCTAACTACTGTATTCATTTGTTTTATCAAACTTCTAACTTTTGGGGTTTCATTGGCTTTCTGTAGTCGGTTTCTTTCATTGACCTTAATATGTCTGTCCATCTGTATTAAATCAAGTAACTCTTCTGTTAGATCATTTTCTTGTAAACTGAGGACACATTCTTTGGTCTCCATTTCCTGTGGGCATTCTACAGAAAGTTCCAGAGCATCTTCCTGTGCTACATTCTGCTTCGTTTCATCCTGTGTCATCTGTTGCTCTTTCATATGGGAACTAACTGGCCTATCACTCCTCAACATGGACTATGTTAGTGTTGCCACAGTTTCATGTTCCTTCCCTTGCTGTACAACTCCAACTGAACTTTTGTACTGGTTTCCTATGGAAGGCTCCAAATTATCCTCATATGGCAACTAATTAGATGTTTCCCTCTACACTTGTTTCTCCTTAATTTGGGGAGCCATTGCTCTATCCTGCTGTGATGTTATCAGAGTTAGAATTTCTACACTAAATCCTTCACTTCACAGGTAATCCATAACTTCAGTTTCTATTTCTTGAACTTCTCCATTATTAACCCTCTTTTCTACTTTTCCTCTTTGTTTTCTTATTTTTTGTTTTGTAAAATTTTCCATGTTCAGATGCCTTTGCCTGTATTTCTCTTCAAACATCTTTGGTGCTGCTCTTTTTGTATTTATTAGTTTTGCTTTCTCCTTTGCATAAATATTACACCATATTAAATCCCTTTTTCTTTCCCATGTCCATATTTCTTCTTCAAAGGTCTCCTGATCTTCCTGTTTCTCCGTACTTGGAGGAGTTATTGTTCCATCATGCTGTGATATAACCTGTGTTAGACATTCTACACTAAAAGCTTCACTTCACAGATATTCCATAACAGCTATATTTTTTAACTTCTACTTTACTAATCTTCTGTTCTCCATTCTCTCTTTCTGATCTTATTTTTCCTAATGCCAAATTTTCCATATCTGGATGCCTTTGCCTGTATTTGTCTTCAAATATCTTTGGGGCTGCATTTTTTGTATTGATTAATTTGGCTTTTTCATTTGCATAAATATTGCCCTATATCAGATCACTCTTTCTTTCCCATTTCCATATTTCTTTTTTATTCCTTTCAAAAATCTTTAGATTTTGTTGTTTACATTTGTGCACCTCCTCGGTTGCTTCTTTTTTGAAATGCCCAAGGTTTCTTGGTCTATAATGTTTTTCACAAATCTTTTGCATTAATGAACACACATTTTTATTTGAAATTTCTGGCATTTTTTCTTGTGCAAGTATCTTTCCTCTAACGTCTCTCTTAATCTTTTTGTGTATCTTCTGTCTGGAAATGCTAGGCTTCTTGCATAATAGTAACAAAACAAAATTTCTTTCTTATCCTCAACAGTCCATTCTATCTTCTTTATGGCTCTTTTCTGGCCTATCAATTTTTGTGATTTTTGTGGACTGCTACTTACTTCTAAAACAGGGGGGCATCCTCCCCCTGGGCCTGGCCCCATTGTAGGGATATTTCCACGTCTTGAGGATTCTACAAGGTCATTTTTTCCAGTCATGGTACAGGTGCACCTACCAGGATTGGACACTTTTTTATTCTGTGTCTTGTGCACCCAGCTATCTTTTTTGTTTTTAACCTACTTCTGTCCATGATATATGCTATATAAAATACTGTCTCTATATCAGTATCATCTTGGTGAGATTTTCTAAAAACAGGGTCCACCTTGTGAAGGTCATCACCAGGACTTGAGGATGAAGCCACTTCCAGCAATATTACTGTCCTTTGCTTGCAGAATTATCATCTCTGCATTCACACTCCATCTCTCCATTTGGAACCCATTTGTATTTGCTGGGTGAGTTTATGATACCTGAGTGCGTGATGGTTTTGAATGCATTTATGTGGCCTAGACATGCAGTGTGTACTGATTTGCACTCATCCATTGCTTTAGTGCCCTTCCCAAGGAAGTCCACCAGGTTAAGTAGGCAGGATATACCCCTGACAAATTCACACTGGCTTGGGTCAAGTTTCTTGTAGGTTAGCTATTCCTTGTTTATTAATTATATAATGATCCTT
>NC_056732.1:1894526110-1894581110 GCF_019279795.1 Protopterus annectens | reverse complement strand
ATATATATATATATATATATATATATATATATATATATATATATATATATATATATATATATATATATATATATATATATATATATATATATATATATATATATATATATATATATATATATATATATATATATATATATATATATATATATATATATATATATATATATATATATATATATATATATATATATATATATATATATATATATATATATATATATATATATATATATATATATATGTATCTGCATATCTGTGTCTGTGTCTGTGTATCCTGGGGATGTTGATGGCTTCCACATATTACATATCCTATGAGAAGCAGACTGTACTGCATGATATGTTGCCAATACCAGCCTGACATCATACAGGTGGGATGCAGTACTGGTAACATCTTGTGCCCATGTCATGTCAGGTACTGCTTTTGTGATCTGCAAAAGTTGGTAGTGTAGTGCAGGGCAGATGTGTTTGGCTGTGGGGGAAATTCCTATTCATACAAGACATATAGTGTGTGGGGCTCTCAACCCCTTTAATGGTGCGTGTGGACATATGTGTTTTTGTTAATCTGCCATTGCTATCTACAGATGTATCACCATAAATACCTATATAGATATATATATATATCAGCTAACATATATAGAACTATGTCTGTATATACCTACATAGCTATATATCTGTGTACACATATGTAACTTGCTGTGTATATGTAGACATATAGGTGTAGACACATACAGGTGTCAATATCGGCATTTGCGTGCATATATGTTCATATATATTGATATACATGTAAATTGTTTTAGAAATATATATATATATATCTACATGTATGTATATGTTGCATCTGTTTAGATATTAATATATTTACACAGATGTACATTTATATGTTGTTATACATTCTCTGTACTGTTGCATGAGTGGATTAGATGATATGTTCCTGTAAACATCAGATTTATTTGTATCTGGCATGGCTTAGTGATAAATTGCATAGTCTATGGTGTGCAGGGTCATGGGTTCAAGCATTGCAGGATCTGCTTATTTTGTTGCTAGGCAGAACACTGCCCATTGGATACAGAGTGATTAAGGCACATTTGAACAGTTGTAAGTGGGTTTGCATGGGTGTAAGCAATGCCTACACTGGTTAAACAATTTAGAAGCTCAGTATAAGAAACTGCAACCGGCAGTTAGCAGAACTTGCCTCCACACAAACATATGCAAAACTGCTTACAACTGCTTTAAAGTGCCTTAATCATTCTGTATCCAACGGGCGGTGTTCTGCCCAGCAACAAAATAAACAACCTCTGCAAGGTTTGAAGCCAGGACCCTGCATACCACAGCCATTGTGATTTACCACTAAGCCATGGTCAATATACATAACCCTGATGTTTCCACAAACATAGCATACAGCAAAATAAGACAACAGTAGAGCAAATCTACTTATACATGTAGATGTAATAGATATATACCTCTCTCGCTATTATATATATAATATATATATATATATATATATATATATATATATATATATATATTTATATAAAACTGTCAATATATATATATATATATATCTATATATATATATATATATATATATATATATATATATATATATATATGGATGCATATATATATGTGTGTGCGTGTGTGTGTGTGCCTGTGTGTGTGTGTGTATGTGAGTGTGTATGACAGACTCAAAAAATAATTGAAAGTATTCAAATGTAGTGGGACTTGATCTGATCAGAAGTGTGTCATATTAACACCTAAAGTATTGAAATATGAACCAACTAGGTCCATTAATGTTGGAAAGTACTTTGTTTAAATTTTTATCTATGTCATTCACCTAAGCCCGAGGTTTGTTACTCGGCCTCCACTCTATTACTACCTCCGGTGCACCCGCCCAGCACTGGCCATATGTTCATCTCTTTGTTATGCAACCGCATTGTTACTCTCCTGATTACACCCCTTCCCCCCTTTCTCACTTATCTCCACAAGGCGGTCTGATTAAAACCGGTTCATCCAACCCTGACACACCTCAATCCATAATTTCATACCCATTGCTACATGCAATCCCCCCTCATGTTCACATTAACCATCCATCCTCTGGGTGCTAGGCCAGCCTGTTCAGACCTCTACACATTGACCTCTCTCCACTGCTAGGGATCCAACATGGATGTTTCGAACCAAACATAATCAGGCTTCCCTACATCCTATTCCACTTTACACACGTACAATCTCTACCTTTGGAGACATGACTTAACCAAAATAATCCATTTGTATTTGTGGGTCATCACATTTGGGATGGACTTGTCTTGGTTTCAAGATTACACATAGTGAGCCAACAGTATTTACCCCACTGGTAGTATCTGGCCATCAGTCTGAGAAGCAGCAAGATGTTCCCACCTGTACCCAGCCTCATTTCCCAGTTCCACTTAACCTACGATCCAGGTTTGACCTTTGGAGCATGTTGTACTCCCCCTCGACATGAACTCATCTGTTGTTTCCCTGTTGTCTTCCAGGAATATGAGGTGCACACAACCCCAGTTGGCACATGACTCCTACAAGGTTAGGTTCCAGGTATATGTGATGGACATGTCCCCTGTATACACATGACACTACAGGTTTCTCTCTGTTCACCTTTGTAATGATACTGACGATGCACACAGCACCTTGCAGGACTACCTGTTTCACCTTTGTAATGATACTGATGATGCACACAGCACCTTGCAGGACTACCTGTTTCACCTTTGTAATGATACCGATGATGCACACAGCACCTTGCAGGACTACCTGTTTCACCTTTGTAATGATACTGACGATGTACACAGCACCTGGCAGGACTACCTGTTTCACCTTTGTAATGATACTGACGATGCACACAGCACCTGGCAGGACTACCTGTTTCACCTTTGTAATGATACTGACTATGCACACAACACCTTGCAGGACTACCTGTTTCACCTTTGTAATGATACTGACGATGCACACAGCACCTTGCAGGACTACCTGTTTCACCTTTGTAATGATATTGACGGTGCACACAGCACCTTGCAGGACTACCTGTTTCACTTTTGTAATGATACTGACGATGCACACAGCACCTTGCAGGATTACCTGTTTCACCTTTGTAATGATACTGACGATGCACACAGCACCTTGCAGGACTACCTGTTTCACCTTTGTAATGATACTGACGATGCACACAGTACCTTGCAGGACTACCTGCTTCACCTTTGTAATGATACCGATGATGCACACAGCACCTTGCAGGACTACCTGCTTCACCTTTGTAATGATACTGACGATGCACACAGCACCTTGCAGGACTACCTGTTTCACCTTTGTAATGATACTGACGATGCACACAGCACTTGGCAGGACTACCTGTTTCACCTTTGTAATGATACTGACGATGCACACAGCACCTTGCAGGACTACCTGTTTCACCTTTGTAATGATACTGATGATGCACACAGCGACTTGCAGGACTACCTGTTTCACCTTTGTAATGATACTGACGATGCACACAGCACCTTCCAGGACTACCTGTTTCACCTTTGTAATGATATTGACGATGCACACAGCACCTTGCAGGACTACCTGTTTCACCTTTGTAATGATACTGATGATGCACACAGCACCTTGCAGGACTACCTGTTTCACCTTTGTAATGATACTGACGATGCACACAGTACCTTGCAGGACTACCTGTTTACCCTTTGTAATGATACTGACGATGCACACAGCACCTTGCAGGACTACCTGTTTCACCTTTGTAATGATACTGACGATGTACACAGCACCTTGCAGGACTACCTGTTTCACCTTTGTAATGATACTGACGATGCACACAGCACCTTGCAGGACTACCTGTTTCACCTTTGTAATGATACTGACGATGCACACAGCACCTTGCAGGACTACCTGTTTCACCTTTGTAATGATACTGACGATGCACACAGCACCTTGCAGGACTACCTGTTTCACCTTTGAAATGATACTGAAGATGCACACAGCACCTTGCAGGACTACCTGTTTCACCTTTGTAATGATACTGACGATGCACACAGCACCTTGCAGGACTACCTGTTTCACCTTTCTAATGATACTGACGATGCACACAGCACCTTGCAGGACTACCTGTTTCACCTTTGTAATGATACTGACGATGCACACAGCACCTTGCAGGACTACCTGTTTCACCTTTCTAATGATACTGACGATGCACACAGCACCTTGCAGGACTACCTGTTTCACCTTTGTAATGATACTGACGATGCACACAGCACCTTGCAGGACTACCTGTTTCACCTTTGTAATGATACTGACGATGCACACAGCACCTTGCAGGACTACCTGTTTCACCTTTGTAATGATACTGATGATGCACACAGCGACTTGCAGGACTACCTGTTTCACCTTTGTAATGATACTGACGATGCACACAGTGCCTTGCAGGACTACCTGTTTCACCTTTGTAATGATACTGACGATGCACACAGCGCCTTGCAGGACTACCTGTTTCACATTTGTAATGATACTGATGACGCACACAGTGCCTTGCAGGACTACCTGTTTCACCTTTGTAATGATACTGACGACGCACACAGCGCCTTGCAGGACTACCTGTTTCACCTTTGTAATGATACTGACGATGCACACAGCACCTTGCAGGACTACCTGTTTCACCTTTGTAATGATACTGACGATGCACACAGCACCTTGCAGGACTACCTGTTTCACCTTTGTAATGATACCAACGATGCACACAGCACCTGGCAGGACTACCTGTTTCACCTTTGAAATGATACTGAAGATGCACACAGCACCTTGCAGGACTACCTGTTTCACCTTTGTAATGATACTGACGATGCACACAGCACCTTGCAGGACTACCTGTTTCACCTTTGTAATGATACTGACGATGCACACAGCACCTTGCAGGACTACCTGTTTCACCTTTGTAATGATACTGACGATGCACACAGCACCTTGCAGGACTACCTGTTTCACCTTTGTAATGATACTGACGATGCCCACAGCACCTTGCAGGACTAACTGTTTCACCTTTGTAATGATATTGACGATGCACACAGCACCTGCAGGACTACCTGTTTCACCTTTGTAATGATACTGACGATGCACACAGCAACTTGCAGGACTACCTGTTTCACCTTTGTAATGATACTGACGATGCACACAGCACCTTGCAGGACTACCTGTTTCACCTTTGTAATGATACTGACGATGCACACAGCACCTTGCAGGACTACCTGTTTCACCTTTGTAATGATACTGACGATGCACACAGCACCTTGCAGGACTACCTGTTTCACCTTTGTAATGATACTGACGATGCACACAGCACCTTGCAGGACTACCTGTTTCACCTTTGTAATGATACTGACGATGCACACAGCACCTTGCAGGACTACCTGTTTCACCTTTGTAATGATACTGACGATGCACACAGCACCTTGCAGGACTACCTGTTTCACCTTTGTAATGATACTGACGATGCACACAGCACCTTGCAGGACTACCTGTTTCACCGTTGTAATGATACTGACGATGCACACAGCACCTTGAAGGACTACCTGTTTCACCTTTGTAATGATACTGACGATGCATACAGCACCTTGCAGGACTACCTGTTTCACCTTTGTAATGATACTGACGATGCACACAGCACCTTGCAGGACTACCTGTTTCACCTTTGTAATGATACTGACGATGCACACAGCACCTTGCAGGACTACCTGTTTCACCTTTGTAATGATACTGACGATGCACACAGCACCTTGCAGGACTACCTGTTCACCTTTGTAATGATACTGACGATGCACACAGCACCTTGCAGGACTACATGTTTCACCATTGTAATGATACTGACGATGCACACAGCACCTTGCAGGACTACCTGTTTCACCTTTGTAATGATACTGACAATGCACACAGCACCTTGCTGGACTACCTGTTTCACCTTTGTAATGATACTGACGATGCACACAGCACCTTGCAGGACTACCTGTTTCACCTTTGTAATGATACTGACGATGCACACAGCACCTTGCAGGACTACCTGTTTCACCTTTGTAATGATACTGACGATGCACACAGCACCTGGCAGGACTACCTGTTTCACCTTTGTAATGATACTGACAATGCACACAGCACCTTGCAGGACTACCTTTTTCACTTTTGTAATGATACTGACGATGCACACAGCACCTTGCAGGACTACCTGTTTCACCTTTGTAATGATACTGACGATGCACACAGCACCTTGCAGGACTACCTGTTTCACCTTTGTAATGATACTGACGATGCACACAGCACCTTGCAGGACTACCTGTTTTACCTTTATAATGATACTGACGATGCACACAGCACCTTGCAGGACTACCTCTTTCACCTTTGTAATGATACTGACGATGCACACAGCACCTTGCAGGACTACCTCTTTCACCTTTGTAATGATACTGATGATGCACACAGCACCTTGCAGGACTACCTCTTTCACCTTTGTAATGATACTGACGATGCACACAGCACCTTGCAGGACTACCTGTTTCACCTTTGTAATGATACTGACGATGCACACAGCACCTTGCAGGACTACCTGTTCACCTTTGTAATTATACTGACGATGCACACAGCACCTTGCAGGACTACCTGTTTCACCTTTGCAATGATACTGACGATGCACACAGCACCTTGCAGGACTACCTGTTTCACCTTTGTAATGATACTGACGATGCACACAGCACCTTGCAGGACTACCTGTTTCACCATTGTAATGATACTGACGATGCACACAGCACCTTGCAGGACTACCTGTTTCACCTTTGTAATGATACTGACGATGCATACAGAACCTTGCAGGACTACCTGTTTCACCTTTGTAATGATACTGACGATGCACACAGCACCTTGCAGGACTACCTGTTTCACCTTTGTAATGATACTGACGATGCACACAGCACCTTGCAGGACTACCTGTTTCACCTTTGTAATGATACTGACGATGCACACAGCACCTTGCAGGACTACCTGTTTCACCTTTGTAATGATACTGACGATGCACACAGCACCTTGCAGGACTACCTGTTTCACCTTTGTAATGATACTGACGATGCACACAGCACCTTGCAGGACTACCTGTTTCACCTTTGTAATGATACTGACGATGCACACAGCACCTTGCAGGACTACCTGTTTCACCTTTGTAATGATACTGACGATGCACACAGCACCTTGCAGGACTACCTGTTTCACCTTTGTAATGATACTGACGATGCACACAGCACCTTGCAGGACTACCTGTTTCACCTTTGTAATGATACTGACGATGCACACAGCACCTTGCAGGACTACCTGTTTCACCTTTGTAATGATACTGACGATGCACACAGCACCTTGCAGGACTACCTGTTTCACCTTTGTAATGATACTGACGATGCACACAGCACCTTGCTGGACTACCTGTTTCACCTTTGTAATGATACTGATGATGCACACATCACCTTGCAGGACTACCTGTTTCACCTTTGTAATGATACTGATGATGCACACAGCACCTTGCAGGACTACCTGTTTCACCTTTGTAATGATACTGACGATGCACACAGCACCTTGCAGGACTACCTGTTTCACCTTTGTAATGATACTGACGATGCACACAGCACCTTGCAGGACTACCTGTTTCACCTTTGTAATGATACTGACGATGCACACAGCACCTTGCAGGACTACCTGTTTCACCTTTGTAATGATACTGACGATGCACACAGCACCTTGCAGGACTACCTGTTTCACCTTTGTAATGATACTGACGATGCACACAGCACCTTGCAGGACTACCTCTTTCACCTTTGTAATGATACTGACGATGCACACAGCACCTTGCAGGACTACCTCTTTCACCTTTGTAATGATACTGACGATGCACACAGCATCTTGCAGGACTTTAAGGCTGGCTTTATCACTGGACAGGGACTGTTTAGCAAATTTGAATAAACAGCTCAAAATATGTAAATACTGTTTAAATGGTTGTTTGTATTAGTGAAACATGTCTTTCTGAATACGTCTTGATATTAAATGAGACAAAAGCACTAAATAGTACATGAGTTGCCATTGTTTTCCTTTTAATTCCTTTTGAATGCTTTTCTGTCATGAAGTTTGTTTTTAGTTATATACAGATATATATCTATAGATATAATAGAGCACATAACAAAGATGCATATGACCACAGGCACCGTTAATGGGGGTGAGGGGGCTCAAGCAACATACATCTTACATGTATCGATATTCTACCTCCCCAGCCAAACAGGTCAGCCCTGCAATACAATACCAACTGGTGCAAATCCCATGACCAGGACCTGACACTACATGGCCACAAGATGTTAACAGCAAGCCATGCCACCTGTAATATGTGAGGCTGGTATCAGTAACATATGCAGTACAGTCTGGCTGCCATAATGAATGTACAATGTGGCAGCAATAAAACATTCCTAAGATACATATACACTGACACACGTATGCATATATATATATGGTTCTACCTTACTTCAATGACACACCGGAACATCGACAGGGAAATCGCGAGCCCCAGAAGATCGACAGCGCAGAAGACCGACGCGACGGGACCTAGAAGATCGACAAGCAGAAGACCGACCCGACGGATGAAAGCACCAACGCCGAGGATGCCGAAATGGGAAAAGGCTGTGTAAGTATGTGGTAGTGACGGACGTTAGGGTGCGAGTAAGGTAAGTGTGGTTAGGGGTGGGTTAAGTGAGTTAGGGTTAGGGAGCGGGTCAGGTAAGTGTGCGGTAGTGATTGTGTTTGGGTTAGGGCGGATAAGTGAGTTAGGGTTAGGAGCGGGTCAGGTAAGTGTGTGGTAGTGATTGTGTTTGGGCGGATAAGTGAGTTAGGGTTAGGAGGGTCAGGTAAGTGTGCGGTGACGGACCTTAGGGTTAGGGTTTGGGTTAGGGTTGTAGGTAGTTGTGTATGTGAGGTTTAGTGTGGGTTTGTAGGATTTTGGTGTGCTTGTGTTGTGTATGTGTTTTTGACGGGAATGTGTTTTGTTTGTTTATTGTGGTGTGTGAAGTATGAGGTTTCGTGTTTGTGTACCGTCGGTTATTTCGTTGTCGGGCATGTGGGATTTCGTGTTTTGTACTGTCGGTTATGTGGTTTCGTGATTGTTGTCGGTGTTTTGGTGTTTTATGTGAGGTAGAACCATATATATATATACATATGTCTATATATATATATATATATATATATATATATATATATACATATGTCTATATATATATATATATATATATATATATATATATATATATATATGTATACATATGTCTAAATATGGCCCGGGGAGAAAAGCTCCACATTGAAATTAATTTACATTACAAATTGTGCTAACAGCGAAGTCTATAGACATTAACAACATCAGTGACAGGTAATAGTCAAAATTGTGGTTACATAAAAGTTTGCAAACATTTAATAACATCAGTGACAGGTAATAGTCAAGGTTACATGTAGATAGAAATAATCATTTAGACAAAAAGTGTCATTGTTGGTAGATGGATTAGGTACACAGAAGTAATAATTACACGTATGAGCAGTGTGTAATAAAGAAAATGAATTTCAGATAGAAGGTAAGAATGATAGTTAATTGAATGGTGGTAGGTAAGAAGGAAGAAATTTAGTGTGGGGAGAAAAGTAAGTTCTCAACCCGATAATGGGGTAAAAGAGATGTAAGAACCAAGGGAATTGTGTGTTATGAGGGTGGGGAGAGAAGATATAAGGGTGTATACCTCTGTGAGCTACGTTTGGGTTACCTTTGTCCTGGCATTAAATAGGTTAGTCATGGTATAGATGTGGTCAGGGCTGAGTTTATTTTGCTTATTCATACATCACACCTGGTGACATACACTCATTAACATCTCATTCCCTCTAAATGCCTACAGAAGTGACCACAACACAAGACCTGTTACTCTATTAAGTCCATGCCCTGAGTGTAGTACTTTGTACATAGCCTCATTGCTATCATTCAGTGTTCACCCTGTGTATGTTGGGATTTTTTGAGCTTGGCCCCTATAGGTGAGGTGCAGATACATTCCCTCCTTAATGTCACACACTGTACTGTCATGTGTACGTATTGCTCAGTACATACCTGAGATGCTGCACAATCAACCTATCATGTGACAACTGTGATATATGTATACACTCCCTGCTGTTGTCTAGCAATTTCACAATGCATCTGTAGTGCTGCCTACATGCATTGTCATTCACCTCCCTGCTGTATGTTATATTGAGGGTATACCTGGTATCTACTTCCCCTCCCAATGCATATTCCATGTTACAGACCTTAGTAGAGTATCAGCTGTCTTATGATTACATATCAGACAAGTGTTCTTGTTTTTTCTTGTGTGACTCTGTGTCCATGTACAACAAAGGGAAGTACTGCCATATGAAAAACTCCACAGTCACACATGTATACATGGCCACCCACACAACCACACACACATACACACAGACATCCTACATGCAGCAACCTCCCTCCACTACACCACATTGAACCTACAGATGAAATGAACTCCCACACTCACACACACACACACACACACACACACACACACACACACACACACACACACACACATGCACACACACACACACAGACACACACACACACAAACATACACACACACACACACACACACACACACACACACACACACACATACACGCACACATACAGGGGAGGCTGCACAATGATAGTGCACACAGTCCTCTTATTACCGATCTGTCAACATGCATAACATATCGTACACAACAGCATGCAGGGCAGCTGTAGTCCATCCATGCTAGCAACAGTATACATGTGTGTGATGCATCTGCTGTGTAAAACACAGTCCGCCTATTACCCATCTGTCAACATGCATAACATATGCTTCTCAACAGCATGCAGTACAGCTGTAGTCAATCCATGCTCGCAACAGTATACATGTGTGTGATGCATGTGCTGTGTTACACACAGTCCTCCTATTACCCATCTGTCAACATGCATAACGTGGTACAGAACAGCATGCAGTGCAGCTATAGTCAATCCATGCTAGCAACAGAGTACATGTGTGTGATGCATGGGCTGTGTTATACATAGTCCTCCCATTGGCCATCTGTCAATATGCATAACATGGTACACAACAGCATGCAGTGCAGCTATAGTCAGTCCATGCTCCCAACAGTATACATGTGTGTGATGCATGTGCTGTGTTACACACAGTCCTCCTATTACCCATCTGTCAACATGCATAACATATGGTAGACAACAGCATGCATGGCAGTTATAGTCAATCCATGCTAGCAACAGTATACATGTGTGTGATGCATGTCCTGTGTTACACACAGTCCTCCTAATACCATTCTGTCAACATGCATAACATATAGTACAAAACAGCATGCAGTGCAGCTATAGTCAATCCATGCTAGCAACAGTATACATGTGTGTGATGCATGTGCTGTGTGACACACAGTCCTCCTATTACTCATCTGTCAACATGCATGACATATGGTACACAACAGCATGCAGTGCAACTAGAGTTAATCCATGGTAGTAAAAGTATACATGTGTGTGATGCAGGTGCTGTCTTACACACATTCCTCCTAATACCCATCTGTCAACATGCATAACATATGGTACAAAACAGCATGCAGTGCACCTATAGTCAATCCATGCTAGCAACAGAATACATGTGTTTGGTGCCTGTGCTGTGTTACACACAGTTCTCCTATTACCCATCTGTCAACATGCATCACATATGGTACAGAACAGCATGCAGTGCAGCTATAGTCAAACCATGCTAGCAACAGTATACATGTGTGTGATGCATGGGCTGTGTTACACACAGTCCTCCTATTACCCATCTGTCAACATGCATAACATAAGGTACACAACAGCATGCAGTGCAGCTATAGTCAATCCATGCTAGCAACAGTATACATGTGTGTGATGCATGTACTGTGTTACACACAGTCCTCCTATTATCCATTTGTCAACATGCATAACATCTGGTAAACATCATGCAGTGTAGGTATAGTCAGTCCACGCTAGGAACAGTATACATGTGTGTAATGCATGTGCTGTGTTACACACAGTCCTCCTATTACCCATCTGTCAACATGCATAACGTGGTACACAACAGCATGCAGTGCAGCTATAGTCAATCCATGCTAGTAACAGTATACATGTGTGTGATGCATGTGCTGTGTTACACACAGTCCTCCTATTACCCATTTGTCAACATGCATAACATGGTACAAAACAGCAGGCAGTACAGCTATTGTCAATCCATGCTAGTAACCGTATACATGTGTGTGATGCATGTGCTGTGTTACACACAGTCCTCCTATTACCCATCTGTCAACATGCATAACATATGGTACACAACAGCATGCAGTGCAACTAGAGTCAATCCATGGTAGTAACAGTATTCATGTGTGTAATGCATGTGCTGTGTTACACACAGTCCTCCTATTACTCATCTGTCAACTTGCATAACATATGGTACAAAACAACATGCAGTGCACCTATAGTCAATCCATGCTAGCAACAGAATACATGTGTTTGGTGCCTGTGCTGTGTTACACACAGTTCTCCTATTACCCATCTGTCAACATGCATCACATATGGTACAGAACAGCATGCAGTGCAGCTATAGTCAAACCATGCTAGCAACAGTATACATGTGTGTGATGCATGGGCTGTGTTACACACAGTCCTCCTATTACCCATCTGTCAACATGCATAACATAAGGTACACAACAGCATGCAGTGCAGCTATAGTCAATCCATGCTAGCAACAGTATACATGTGTGTGATGCATGTACTGTGTTACACACAGTCCTCCTATTATCCATTTGTCAACATGCATAACATCTGGTAAACATCATGCAGTGTAGGTATAGTCAGTCCACGCTAGGAACAGTATACATGTGTGTAATGCATGTGCTGTGTTACACACAGTCCTCCTATTACCCATCTGTCAACATGCATAACGTGGTACACAACAGCATGCAGTGCAGCTATAGTCAATCCATGCTAGTAACCGTATACATGTGTGCGATGCATGTGCTGTGTTACACACAGTCCTCCTATTACCCATCTGTCAACATGCATAATATATGGTACACAACAGCATGCAGTGCAGCTGTAGTCAATCCATGCTAGCAACAGTATACATGTGTGTGATGCATGTGCTGTGTTACACACAGTCCTCCCATTGCCCATCTGTCAACATGCATAACATGGTACACAACAGCATGCAGTGCAGCTATAGTCAATCCATGCTACCAACAGTGTACATGTGTGTGATGCATGTGCTGTGTTACACACAGTCCTCCTATTACCCATCTGTCAACATGCATAACATATGGTAGACAACAGCATGCAGGGCAGCTATAGTCAATCCATGCTAGAAACAGTATACATGTGTGTGATGCATGTGCTGTGTTACACACAGTCCTCCCATTGCCCATCTGTCAACATGCATAACATGGTACACAACAGCATGCAGTGCAGCTATAGTCAATCCATGCTACCAACAGTGTACATGTGTGTGATGCATGTGCTGTGTTACACACAGTCCTCCTATTACCCATCTGTCAACATGCATAACATATGGTAGACAACAGCATGCAGGGCAGCTATAGTCAATCCATGCTAGAAACAGTATACATGTGTGTGATGCATGTCCTGTGTTACACCCAGTCCTCCTATTACCCATCTGTCAAAATACATAACATATGGTACAAAACAGCATACAGTGCAGCTATAGCCAATCCATGCTAGTAACAGTATACATGTGTGTGATGCAGGTGCTGTGTTACACACAGTCCTCCTATTACCCATTTGTCAACATGCATAACATGGTACAAAACAGCATGCAGTGCAGCTATAGTCAATCCATGCTAGCAACAGTACACATGTGTGTGATGCATGTGCTGTGCTACACACAGTCCTCCTATTACCCATCTGTCAACATGCATAACATATGGTACACAACAGCATTCAGTGCAGCTATAGTAAATCCATGCTAGCAACAGTATTCATGTGTGTGATTCATGTGCTGTGTTACACACAGTCCTCCTATTGCCCATCTGTCAACATGCATAACATATGGTACACACAAGCATGCAGTGCAGCTATAGTCAATCCATGCTAGCAACAGTATACATGTGTGTGATGCATGTGCTGTGCTACACACAGTCCTCCTATTACCCATCTGTCATCATGCCTAACATATGCTACACAACAGCATGCAGTGCAGCTATAGTCAATCCATGCTAGTAACAGTATACATGTGTGTAATGCATGTGCTGTGTTTCACACAGTCCTCCAATTACCCATCTGTCAACATGCATAACATATGGTACAAAACAGCATGCAGTGCAGCTATAGTCAATCCATGCTAGTAACAGTATACATGTGTGTGATGCATGTGTTGTGTTACACACAGTCCTCCTATTACCCATCTGTCAACATGCATAACATATGGTACACAACAGCATGCAGTGCAGCTGTAGTCAAGCCATGCTAGCAACAGTATACATGTGTGAGATGCATGTGCTGTGTTACACTAGTCTTCCTATTCCCCATCTACAAACATGCATAACATATGGTACACACCAGCATGCAGTGCAGCTCTAATCAATCCATGCTAGTGACAGTATACATGTGTGTGATGCATGTGCTGTGCTACACACAGTCCTCCTATTACCCATCTGTCAACATGCATAAGATATGGTACACAACAGCATGCAGTGCAGCTATAGTCAATCCATGCTAGCAACAGTGTACATGTGTGTGATGCATGAGCTGTGTTACACACAGTCCTCCCATTGCCCATCTGTCAATATACATATCATGGTACACAACAGCATGCAGTGCAGCTATAGTCAGTCCATGCTACCAACAGTGTACATGTGTGTGATGCATGTGCTGTGTTACTCACAGTCCTCCTATTACCAATCTGTCAACATGCATAACATATGGTAGACAACAACATGCATGGCAGCTATAGTCAATCCATGCTAGAAACAGTATACATGTGTGTGATGCATGTCCTGTGTTACACACAGTCCTCCTAATACCCATCTGTCAGCATGCATAACATATGGTAGAAAACAGCATGCAGTGCAGCTATAGTCAGTCCATGCTAGCAACAGTATACATGCATGTGATGTGTGACACACAGTCCTCCTATTACCCATATGTCTAGATGCAGAACATATGGTACACAACAGCATGCAGTGCAGCTGTAGTCAAGCCATGCTAGCAACAGTATATATGTGTGAGATGCATGTGCTGTGTTACACAAGTCCTCCTATTCCCCATCTGCAAACATGCATAACATATGGTACACACCAGCATGCAGTGCAGCTATAGTCAATCCATGCTAGCAAAAGTATACATGTGTGTGATGCATGTGCTGTGCTACACACAGTCCTCCTATTACCCATCTGTCAACATGCATAAGATATGGTACACAACAGCATGCAGTGCAGCTATAGTCAATCCATGCTAGCAACAGTGTACATGTGTGTGATGCATGGGCTGTGTTACACACAGTCCTCCCATTGACCATCTGTCAATATGCATAACAATGTACACAACAGCATGCAGTGCAGCTATAGTCAGTCCATGCTACCAACAGTGTACATGTGTGTGATGCATGTGCTGTGTTACTCACAGTCCTACTATTACCCATCTGTCAACATGCATAACATATGGTAGACAACAGCATGCATGGCAGCTATAGTCAATCCATGCTAGAAACAGTATACATGTGTATGATGCATGTCCTGTGTTACACATAGTCCTCCTAATACCCATCTGTCAGCATGCATAACATATGGTAGAAAACAGCATGCAGTGCAGCTATAGTCAGTCCATGCTAGCAACAGTATACATGCATGTGATGTGTTACACACAGTCCTCCTATTACCCATATGTCTACATGCAGAACATATGGTACACAACAGCATGCAGTGCAGCTATAGTCAATCCATGCTAGCAACAGTATACATGTGTGTGATGCATGTGCTGTGTTACACACAGTCCTCCTATTACTCATCTGTCAACATGCATAACATATGGTACACAACAGCATGCAGTGCAGCTATAGTCAATCCATTCAAGTAACAGTACATATGTCTGTGATGCAGGTTCTGTGTTACACACAGTCCTCCTATTACCCATCTGTCAACATGCATAACATGGTACAAAACAGCATGCAGTGCAGCTATAGTCAATCCATGCTAGCAACAGTACACGTGTGTGATGCATGTGCTGTGTTACACACAGTCCTGCTATTACCCATCTGTCAACATGCATAACATATGGTACACAACAGCATGCAGTGCAGCTGTAGTCAATCCATGCTAGCACCAGTATACATGTGTGAGGCATGTGCTGTGTTACACACAGTCCTCCTATTACCCATCTGTCAACATGCATAACATATGGTACACAACAGCATGCAGTGCAGCTATAGTCAATCCATGCTAGCAACAGTATACATGTGTGTGATGCACGTGCTGTGTTACACACAGTCCTCCTATTACCCATCTGTCAACATGCATAACATAAGGTACACAACAGCGGGCAGTGCAGCTATAGTCAATCCATGCTAGCAACAGTATACATGTGTGTCATGCATGTGCCATGTTATACACAGTCCTCCTATTACCCATCTGCCAACATGCATAACATATGGTACACACCAGCATGCAGTGCAACTATAGTCAATCCATGCTAGCAACAGTATACATGTTTGTGATGCATGTGCTGTGCTACACAGAGTCCTCCTATTACCCATCTGTCAACATGCATAACATATGGTACACAACAGCGTGCAGTGCAGCTATAGTCAATCCATTCTAGTAACAGTATATATGTGTGTGATGCAGGTGATGTGTTGCACACAGTACTCCTATTACCCATCTGTCAACATGCATAACATATGGTACACAGCAGCGTGCAGTGCAGCTATAGTCAATCCATGCTAGTAACAGTATACATGTATGAGGCATGTACTGTGTTACACACAGTCCTCCTATTACCCATCTGTCAACATGCATAACATATTGGACAAAACAGCATGCAGTGCAGCTCTGGTCAATCCATTCTAGTGCCAGTATACATGTGTGTGATGCATGTGCTGTGTTACACACAGTCCTCCTATTACCCATCTGTCAACATGCATAACATATGGTACAAAACAGCATGCAGTGCAGCTATAGTCAATCCATGCTAGCAACAGTATACATGTGTGTGATGCATGTGCTGTGTTACACACAGTCCTCCTATTACCCATCTGTCAGCATGCATAACATAAGGTACACAACAGCATGCAGTGCAGCTATAGTCAATCCATGCTAGCAACAGTATACATGTGTGTGATGCATGTGCTGTGTTACACACAGTCCTCCTATTACCCATCTGTCAACATGCATAACATCTGGTACACATCATGCAGTGCAGGTATAGTCAGTCCATGCTAGTAACAGTATACATGTGTGTAATGCATGTGCTGTGTTACACACAGTCCTCCTATTACCCATCTGTCAACATGCATAACATGGTACACAACAGCATGCAGTGCAGCTATAGTCAATCCATGCTAACTACAGTATACATGTGTGTGATGTATGTGCTGCATTACACACAGTTCTCCTATTACCCATCTGTCAACATGCATAATATATGGTACACAACAGCATGCAGTGCAGCTATAGTCAATCCATACTAGAAACAGTAGTCATGTGTGTGATACATGTCCTGTGTTACACAAAGTCCTCCTATTACCCATCGTTCAACATGCATAACATATGGTACAAAACAGCATGCAGTGCAGCTATAGTCAATCGATGCTAGCAACAGTATGCATGTGTGTGTGATGCACATGCTGTGTGACACACAGTCCTACTATTACCCATCTGTCTATATGCATAACATATGGTACACAACAGCATGCAGTGCAGCTATAGTCAATCCATGGTAGTAGCAGTATACATGTGTGTGATGCATGTGCTGTGTTACACACAGTCCTCCTATTACCCATCTGTCAACATGCATAACATATGGTACACAACAGAATGCAGTGCAGCTGTAGTCAAGCCATGCTAGCAACAGTATACGTGTGTGATGCATCTGCTGTGTAAAACACAGTCCTCCTATTACCCATCTGTCAACATGCATAACATATGGTACTCAACAGCATGCAGTGCAGCTGTAGTCAATCCATGCTCACAACAGTAGACATGTGTGTGATGCATGTCCTTTGTTACACACAGTCCTCCTATTACCCATCTGTCAACATGCATAACATATGGTACACAACAGCATGCAGTGCAGCTATAGTCAATCCATGCTAGCAAAGGTATACATGTGTGTGATGCATGTGCTGTTCATAGGTTCATAGGTTCATACTAGGCTATCTGCCCTAGGGCATTTATAAGCGTAGCCCAGAGTTTTGTGGCTTTCGCCACCCCTTTAGTTTGAAGGATACTATGCCCATTATTTTGCTGTGCCTCTGTCAAGCAGTGACACTGAGGTTATCCCTGGGGTATACCTGCGATCTCCCATCCATTGGTCAAGATTTCTCTTGAAAAAAGCCAGCGAGGTGCTCTGCCTCACATGTACCGGGATTTTGTTCTACAGCATAGGGAGTCTCTGGGTGATGAATCTGTCCCTCCAGCACGTCCTATTAATAGCCGTGTTAAGGTTTAAGTCTCTTGCCCTTGTAGTTCTGATGGATTTAGATTTTTTGAGGTGAAGCATGTTCATTAATTCCAGGTTGGACATGGCCTTGTATGTCAGGCACAGGTCACCTCTGAGCAGACGGTAAGCGACTGAATAGAGCTGGAGTTCCTTCAGTCGGACAGCATAAGACATATTTTTGAGACCCTTTATCCTTTTGGTGAGGAACTTTTGGGGTCTTTCCAATTGCTGCAGGTGTCGGGTCAGATAAATTCCGAATGGGGCATTGTACTCAATCATTGGTCTGATGAGTGATGAGTACAGGGGAACGATGACCTCCCTTGATCTAGATGTGAATCCCTTCATGATCAGGTGGGCAATGTAGAAGGTCTTCCTAACTACTTTGGAAACGTGAGTGTCAAACGAAAGCTTACTGTCAACCTGGGTCACCAGATCCCTGATAACTTCTTCTGTGCTTAGAGGATTGCCACCTATATGGTAACTAGGGGTAACCTTGTTTTTCCCGAAGGGTATGACTATGCATTTTTTGGCGTTTAACTTTAGGCCATGGCTCTGGCACCAGTTATCCGTTTCTATGAGACCCTTCTGAAGGATGTCTGTGTCAGATGGGTTTTCAACTA
The DNA here is from genome assembly GCF_019279795.1 of Protopterus annectens. NCBI lineage: Eukaryota > Metazoa > Chordata > Ceratodontiformes > Protopteridae > Protopterus > Protopterus annectens. Next base: position 1,894,561,706 of record NC_056732.1, on the reverse strand, counting down.
TGGTGCCCAGTTTGCAGTCATCTGCAAACTTTGTCAGCCATAATCCTCCTGTGTTTGCTTGTACTTCTGAAAAGTAGATGCTGAACAAGAGTGGGCCCAGGAATGAGCCCTGTGGGACACCACTTGTGACAGGCTTGGAGTCTGACATGGCGCCAGCAACTCTGACCCTCTGGGTTCTGTCACTTAGCCAGTTTACAACCCATCTTGTGACGTATGGGTTTACATTTAAGCTGGTGAGTTTTTCAATGATACCCGAGTGGGGTATTGTGTCGAAAGCCTTTGCCAGGTCAAGGTAGGCTGTGTGGACTGCCTTGCCCTCGTCAATGGCCTTGGTGACTGTTTTGAAAAAGTCAACCAAGTTTAAAAGGCATGACCTGCCCTTGACAAAGCCAAACTGGGTTGGATCCAAGGTCTGCAAGTCCCCTATGTCTTTATTTATGAGTTCCATTATGATCCTCTCCATAGCTTTGCAGACCAGGCTTGTCAAGCTGATGGGACGGTAGTTTCCAGGGTCGGTGGAGGAACCTCCTTTGTGAAGTGGGACCACTGTTGCCGTACTCCACTCCTTGGGTACGTATCCTGAGGTGAGGCTAAGATTAAACAGCTGCCCTAACTGCGGGTTTAATTCCTCATTGAGTTCATGGAGCACACAACTGGGGACACCATCTGGTCCCATGGATGCTGTGTTTTTCACCTTGGAGAGAGCAGTTCTCACCTGAGCATTCGAGATGTTTGGGGGGCTACAATCCTCTGGTATAGATATCTCTTCTTTTGGGGGGAGGGGGGGAGAAATTTGCACTGAACCTGTCAGCCAGTATGTTGGCAATGTCTGTAGGTTCAGTGATTTTTACATCATTTTGAACTAATTCTGAGCATATCTGGGAGTTTCCTCCCAGGTTTCTAACATAGCTAAAAAAGGCCTTATGATTGTCTTTTGAGTCCTTAGCGATTTTTCTCTCAAAATTTGCCTTGGATGATTTTATGAGAGATCTTAGTTTTTTACTTATAATGATCAAGGGTGTCTTCCCTTTTACGGATTTTGCTCTATCTTGTAGTAGCTTCTTCCTTTTGTTGTAGAGCTTGTTTATGGCTGGGGTCCACCAGACTGGACGCTTGCCTTTGGTACAAAAAGTCTTTGTTTTGTTTGGGATTGCCTGATCCATGCAGTCCTGGAGGTGCTGGTAGAAGGCATTTGTAAGTGATTCAGCGGTTTGAGTAATGGTCTCCGCTGGCTCGGGGGCCTTGAAAGAGACCACACCAGTCTTTAGAAGTGTGAAGTCGGCTTTTGAGAAGTTCTTCACTGTGGTCTTTTTTATCTGGGGTGGGGGTGTGATGTGGACTTCCAGTGAGATTAGTTTATGATCTGATCTTACCAATGATGGGTATACTTCTGGTGTTGAACATTGTGACCCCATGTTCATGATGATGAGATCTAGTATGTTTTCTCCTCTTGTTGGGATGGTGACTAGTAGTTCCATGGCATTTGAGTTTATGAACTCTAGGAACCTTTGGGCTAGAGTGTTGGGGCTTGAGTAGTGATCCCAGTCTATATTTGGATAGTTGAAATCACCCAGTATGATGGTGCTCGGAGATACATTTATCCCCTCCAGTGTTTTCAGGAAAGCTGTGTGAGGTTCCTGAGTTTGAGAGGGTGGCCTGTAACATGCTACAAACTGCAGAGCAGTCTTGCCTACGGTTAATTGCACCTGGATGGTCTCTGATGCATCGTGCATTGCCACCAACCTTGAGGTGAGGGTGTCCTTGATGAATATGGACACCCCCCCTCCTTTCTTGGTGTTGTCCGGATTTTGGGGCCGAAACGCATGATATGAGGTAAAACCTGATAGTGCCGGGGTGCTCTCAGAAGCCTTGAACCAGGTGTCAGTCACAGCACATACATCAATGTTCTCCATACTGAGAAGGGCTTCAAGTGCGTGCATCTTGAGGTTGAGACTTCTGGCATTGAGCAGCATTACCCTTAGCTTTTTCCTTTTTTGTGTTCTAGGGTGGTAGGTTTAGAATTTGAGCCTTGCCTAAAAAAGGCACTATGGGTGTGGCAAGAGCCTTTGCCAAAATCCGGAAGCCCAGGGGTGACAGGTACAAGCTGTCCCTTGCGAAGCAGCGTGGCTTGTCCAGCATGTCATCCCAGGCAGACAGACATTGGATCACCTTTGAATGACACCATAGTTTAAGCCAATTATTAACTCATTCACTCTGGAGCACCTCAGCAAAAGCTGCCTGCTTAATTCCACCATAGGAACAACAGTGCAGCCTGAGCTCATTTTCAGAAAATCCATTTCTAAAACCATACAGAAAACAAATGTTCATAATTCTTTAGCTATAAGAGCTAGACTAAAAATGTAAACACGAACGTTGTTCAGCAGACACTGACCTTACCAACAGTGTAAATGTTGATAGTGTATCTCAAAGTGATTATTAAATATTTGGCAAGGAATGCTGATATTGTGCATATTTTTTACCTTTTTGGAAAAACAAAGCATAATATCTTGGTCAATGTACCACGCAGACCCATACAATTCGAATGCAATTTGTTAGTATGAATGTCAGCTTTAAAATTATACCTTAACCATTACTGTGTGATGCTCCTTTACAGAGATATTCAAAGAAATATGATTAATATAATATTTCTCATAATTGATAAATAAACAAAGCATAATATCTCATCACCTGTAACAGACAGAGCCTACATATCAGTGTAGAAGTTGTGCATCTGAATGTCAGCTTCAAAATGATGCATCATTTGTGTGATCACCATGTTCCCTTGCAAAGATATGGGCATAATAATGAGAAGTATTGTAAATGTATAATTTTCATAATTGTACAAGACTAAACAAACTGTGATATCTGTACATGTGTAGAGTGCACAGACACAGTTCTTTACCATGTTGTAAGGAGTAACACTGTCTTCGAAATGAGGTATTACTTGGCACACTGACATGCTCCCTTGCAAAGTTATTTACCAAAATATGAAAAAAAATCATAATTTCCATAACCTAATTCCAAACAAACTTTGATATCTGCACATGTGTCCAACATACAGGCACAATTCTTTTACCATGTTGGAACCAGCAATACTGTCTTCAAAATGAGGTATTACTTGGCACATTCAGATGCTCCCTCGCAAAGTTATTTACCAAAATATGAAAAAAAATCATAATTTCCATAACCTAAGTCTGAAACAAACTTTGATATCTGCACATGAGTACAACAGACAGGCACTATTCTTTTCCCATGTTAGAACCATCAATACTGTCTTCAAAATGAGGTATTAGCACATTCAGATGCTCCCTTGTAAAGTTAATTTACCAAAATATGAAAAAAAAAATCATAATTTTCATAACCCATGTCCGAAACAAACTTTGATATCTGCATATGAGTACAACATACAGGCACCATTCTTTTCCCATGTTAGAACTATCAATACTGTTTTCAAAATGAGGTATTACTTAACACATTCAGATGCTCCCTTGCAAAGTTATTTACCAAAAATATGAAAAAAAAATCATTTCCATAACCTAAGTCCGAAACAAACTTTGATATCTGCACAGGAGTACAACATAAAGGCACCATTCTTTTACCATGTTAGAACTATCAGTACTGTCTTCAAAATGAGGTATTACTTAGCACATTCAGATGCTCCCTCGCAAAGTTATTTACCAAAATATGAAAAAAAATCATAATTTCCATAACCTAAGTCCGAAACAAACAGATATCTGCACATGTGTACAACATACAGGCCCAATTCTTTTATATGTTGGAACTATCAATATTATACATATACACATACAATACATATTCGATTGTACATGCTAGCACTCTCCTGAAACAGTTCTTTCTCAGCATCTTCACCAGCTTCTTACCACAGTTATTTGCCAAACTCATAAAATATATTTTACACAACACATTTCATAATAGAGTTGTACTTACCATACTGGTCCCTACTTGGTCATGGGTGTTTTCCATTCTTCTCACAAGCTGCATATTTCCAATCCTGCATAGCTCTCCTCACACCATTGTGGATGTCAGTCAATAACAAGGCAATGCCTTCCTCAGTTAGGTGAACGCCATCCCTTCTGAACAGGTGAACATCTTTGTGGTGATGCTGTCAGGACAGATTGTAGCTCCACCGACCACACAAAATGACAACGTGGCCACCACGACTGCAGGTGTTAAAAAATTGCTCTGATTTAAAACCGCAGCCTTCCCAGTGGTTGACTGATGACATCATTCCTTCCAATGTGCAGCAACAAGGATTTTGGGCTCAGGGTAGATGGAACACTTCTTCCAACAACTGCAGTACTCTGCTCCAATGCATACCTCTTCCTGCAGTCCAGTATACCTTCAGACTGGATGTGGAGAAACTCATGTTGTACTGGTTTTCAGTTTTGGAGGCATGGCTGGCAGCCCAGTGAATGTAGGAATGGCCACATACCCACACTCTCACTTGTCGGTCTCCTGCTCGTGAAGCCATGTCAGTGTCAGAATGTGGACAAACCTGTACAGCAAAGAAAATGCAAACAGATTACTACTGATGTTTGACAGATCTATTGGAAAAGTACATATATATGTATATCATAATGCATTACCTGGTTAGCACCCTGCCTTACCTCTACCTTTTCCATGTACGTGTCCTTTCGGCAATGGTCATAAGGACTCGAAGGGGAGAGCTAATGTAAAGGGTCTTACCCTGACCTACATACATTTACTACACCTGAAGGAAGGGAAACTAAGTGGAGAGCTCAACCAAGACCCAAGACAACATGTGAAAAGACTAATTCTGCCCCAGGCTTTGTCTTTTTGCATGTGTCCTTTTCCGGGGGGAAACACTGCATCACAGTGGCAGCCCTGAGGCCATTTCTACCTAGGACAGCAGCACAATGGGGCTGAACTGAAGAGTCTCCAAGTTCCCAACTGCAATCCAGATCAATCACAAGATCCATGGATGGCTGGGTATGCCCCCCATGATGCACCCACCAACACAAGAGAAGTTGGCATAAATCTCTGAAGTGAAACCTTCCTGACCTTGGTGCATAAGGGTTTGGCCAGTACCTGACAAAGGGGCACAGAAAGGGCACATGTAAATCCTCTCTAAATGAACTACAGACAATGTATGCAGATGCATCACCCTATCTCCCAAGAGAGGCCACTGCCATACTGATATTCATGTGTATATGTGGGAGTACGTTATGCACATACATATATATCGATATACACACATATGCATATATATATATATATATATATATATATATATATATATATATATATATATATATATATATATATATATATATATATATATATATATATATATAAACATCAGATGTTTTGGAGGATAGCTAGTTGAAGAATGGAGGGGGTGGCTTGCAATGACTACAAAGAGAAAAAACACAATCTGGCTTGTGCATTCGTCAAAGTGATAACGACTTCTACTTATGTGAATAACAGTGACAGCAGCTGAGACTTTTACCAGAAAAGTGATAACTCACTGCTGTATTGTAACTGAACTTAATGCTAATGTGCTAATGACCTTCCTTTCAGTATTGCAAAGTTATGCATGCTCAGACAAAGGTGATAATTGCTGCACATAACCTGTTGACTAGGCATTCATTATATTACCTTGTGCAGCTGTTGTGTAACACAGATTCATTATCAGTAAGGAGAACACCTGAGTAATTCAGTAAAATAGTACACTTACATATTACTGAGCCCTTCCTCCCACCTAAATTCCACACATGACTGACAAAGCCAGGAAAATGCACAAAAAATATGGTAGCTCCATGCTGGCAGTTGTCAACAAGTGATAACGTTTATCTCACTCATGCAACTACTAATCACAAATAGAATAATACAAGCAGAAGTGATTTCTAGTCTGCTTATTTTACATTACACTATTAATTAGTCAATGGTACATCTGATGTTTTATATGCTGGCATATTACAGTATAATTACATTTCTGTGCTGTATTCTAAGTAATGTAACCATATGTAATGCAACATTACCATCAATAAACCCTTCAGCAGCCCTTCCAAGTATGCAGAAGGAACAAAATGACAGATGACTCCCAATGACCCTCTCAGTAGTATATCTGAGTATACACAAGAACTAAAATGAAACATTTGCCACAGCCAAGTGTGAGGCTAAAATAGCTACCCAAGCCAAAAGGTAATCACAAGGCCTTTTTTGTTGCATTTGTAATCTCAAAAGCACAACTCACCAATGCACTGAGCTGATTGCAAACATAAAGGAATGGTCTCATGCACATATTGTGGAGAAATAATTCATTTGTCAAAACTAGAAAATCTCTACATTTTGAAAACAGTTGTATTTAAAATTCTAATTTAAACAATCTTTGTTTGCAGTTTTTTAAATGTAACTTGATCTGTGCAAAATTCTCAGTATGTACTCTCAGCCTACTGCTTGTTACTGTCAACGCCCACAGACATGCTTGAAGCCTTTTACCCCCTATTTTTCTAGACTCATCAAAAGCTTTCATACTCTCTCCCATCAGAAACACTTACATAAACTGCCATCCTTAGGGTTCACTAACTCATCACTACAATAGCTCCATAACTACTTGGTGCAGAAGAAATGAAATGGTAAAATAATTTCTCTACATTCTTGACATTAGCTATTGGTTACAAGGATCTATAGTAGGCCCCAAACATAACCTGTTGAGTAGGCATTCATTATATTACCTTGTGCAGCTGTTAGGTAACACAGACTCATTGTCATCAGTAAGAGGAAGACCTGAGTTGATGTTTATTTGGAGGAAGACCTGAGTAATTCAGTAAAATACTATTAACACTATATTAAACCCTCCTCCCACCTAAATTCCAAACATGACTGACAAACCCAAGAAAAATTCCCAAAATATAAGATAGCTCCATGAAACAGACTGAACACCCTGCTTGGACTGATGATGTATGTAGGCAATGAACACAGGAACTTGACCAAGCAAATGGTATAGGATCATGATCAGAACTGTGGAAGATGATCAAAAAATTGAGTGGTCTGGGTTAGGCACACACAGGCAAATGATGTTTGACATTATGGCATGTACTAGAACTAACGTGTAGTCTTGAGCACAGGAGCTTCCAAAAATGATGTCATATTATTCTGAGTGGTGGAAAAAGATGAACACAACCCCAGAACCCAAGGGTGGTCATAACATCCATGTATTCTTCACTTATAAGGCCCATTATGAAACATAAGCTGCATGATCACATTTCTTCTACGGTGCTTTCCAATCTTTCAGTTACTTACTTGCTTACTTATTTCTTTATCTGTCTTTGTAGGAAAGTCTAACTGTGATAAAACACATTTTCAGAGGAGGCCTGGGAAGAAAAGCTCCACATTACGTAGCAGTTTTGACTTACACATAAAGTAGTTACATGATACAGTTAAATGATATCGGGTATCAGCCTTGTGCAATAGTCTTGTCAGTACTTATGAAATACCAAACATTAGCCTATGGAATAGAAACTCCAGGGAGTGTTTAAAATTTACCAACATTTACTTCTGCAAGATTCACACTTTCACTCCACAAAGCCTCTCACCGATTTTACGGTTTTTAAGAAGAGACTTGCATAAAGTAGCATACCTCCTACTTCCTGCAGGTCTCACTGAACATTTCACAAACACTGAACTTGAAATATTATATAAGTAAAGCAAATAATTGCAATATAGGTTGCACCTCTTTTGGGGTGTAACATTTGTTTACTAGGAAAGGTCAGACATTGAGCCAGCAAACATTATGCCACGGCCATGAGGAGACATGCCTACTCCGAGGAGATCTTTGCCTAACATATAAAGCTATGTTAAACCCGGAGCTGTTGGACATGCTACAGCTAAAGAAATCCCAATCCCTCTGAGCTACATGCTCTAAGGACCTAAACCTTGTCATCACAATAAACAGGACATGCTGGAGGGCTAGGTTTCTGTCCCAGAGACTTCCTATACTCTGGAACAAGCTACCCATCTATGTCAAGCAAAGTTCCTCATTAGTACTCTTCAAGAAAAATCTTGATGAGTGGATGGGAAATAGGAAATACACCCTGGGAATCGCTTCTGTGGCTCTGCTCAACAGGGGCACAGGAAATTAACTTTCTTGGGTGGCATAAGTCAGGGAACCTTGTTGGATAGGCTTACTTAGGCCCTTGGGCCGATAGCCTAGTACCTACCTATGAACCTACGGACAAATGGATTATCAATAAGTACAGCAATGAGAAAGATTCCTCTAAGACATTACATGTCAACTCACTTTCACCAAAGATGCAACATGAAAATTAAAAGCATGAAAGACATGAATCTGCATGTAAAATAATAAATATATATAGCACTAGAATCACTTTTTAAAAACGGAATGTACCTCAGAAAAGCTAAACTAATCGCAGCTTTGTTACTAAATTCTGTCATAAGCATCTTAAAATAATACTAATCCCATTGTACATCACAGGATACCACCTTCTTTCATGTATATATACATACATGAGAAAAGGTGTTATGTATGCACACTTTTATACATCACTTATCTAGCCATAGATCAAATTCTGAATGGCATAGATAGTCACCTATAGCTAGTCATGATACAGTGAGAGACCGTATCTATGGTGACTTGCACATGGATGAGTTCCATGGTACCATCCTGTCAACCTGGAGGTATGTCTGTTGCCAGCACAAAGCAAGACATCTCCACATGTGACCTAACTCAAAGCTGTTGGTCTAAATGTGTGGAAAGTAATGTAGTCTTGCACTTGTGGAATACTTTCTACATACACATTTAACAAACACAAAAATATTGTAACTCCTCTATTCATCTATCAGATTCGCTTAAGTTTAAATAGCGACCACAGCTAACACCACCCCACATTAGATTATGACTTATTGTGTGTTTGTATTCAATGCCTCACAGCTGTGTAATATCTTGTACTAGCAGCACAATTACATTTGTACAAGACAGACCCTTTTCTATTTTCTGATCTGGGAGCTCTTTTTTGTATATATATTCATAAAGGGCACTTTATATTGTCGTTCGCCTACCTCCACAACATACAATGCATCTCTCAGGAAGAAACATGGTGTTTGTTTATTTCACCCTAGGAATCAAACAGATGCCAATAACTTAGTAACTACTTAATGTAGGAGTATGACAAAATGCTTAGGTGACTCCAAGCAGGCCAGACATGCAAATTATTATTTATAACTACAAGCCAAGCAGTGGACGTGAGACTTAAGCTGTGTACTCTTGACCAACTACATTAACTGCGCTCAATAAAAGCAAAATAAATTACATTAATCATGTTCTATTACTAGCACTACAATAAAAGACAAAAGAAATAACCCCCCCCTTTTTTTGGATGATAACGCTACAAAAAATTCAATTCATTATGCCACAATAACACTACTATAAACAAATGTTATGGAAAGGAAGTTTCTCCAAGCATTTTCTGTTATACGTGTAGGTACCCTTACTCTAATAGTTAAAGAATCAAAAATTAGCTCATACAACAAGGTTTTCAAGCTTATAAAACAAAAATCCAGCCTCATAAAAATCCATAATCAGCCATTTTTCCACATTGCTACCTATGCTATCTACTTATAATACCAAGCTAAAATAGAGATATACAGGCAAATACAAAAATGAAGACAGTTCATACTTACCCTCCACCACCCCACACAAGAACTTCCTTGTTACCGTAGTTTCTGTTTCAGTGTCCTCACAGACCACTGCAGCCGCAGGTATAGCGACAACGGGTGGAATTACCTGAGCTGTACTAGTCGATTCCACTGCTGCTTGCTGCTGGTTCATTGCAGTCTTCTTCTGCACCATAACTTGCTTCGCTTCTCTTCTTCCCCCCTCCCTGTACAGGTACACAGGCTTGCTTTACATCAAACACAACAGCTGTCCAGAAAATGCAATCAATATTTTTCACAGAACTACCTCTTACATTAATGTAAAAGAGTTTGGCTGTGGGAGCACATGATTCTGCAGAAACAATTAAAAATGTAGTCCGTTCGTCTGTTTTCTTGTTGCTCGTTTGCTCTTCTGCTGAATAAAAATGTGTCTATAACTGCTGCTGCCAGGGACTGTTGGCATTCCTCACTCTCAGTCTCTCTCTCTCTCACATACACACACACACACACACACACACACACACACACACACACACACACACACACACACACACATCTTTTCATTTATTTTATTTTACAGTCGCTAAACAGCGATTGTAAAATAAACGCTCCGTCGATCTTGCTGTTCACTGTCTCTCATACACACATACATAGTCTCTTCTGCTTTCACACACAAACCCATACATACAAATTCTACTTTCATTCACTGACACATGCAACCAGAAACATAACCACATATGTACACATACATAAACGGACAAATAAATGTCCGGAACTGCAGGCTACAAAAAATGTGCTTACCTGAAATTTCCCTTACTTCCTGCTGAAAATGCACTGGTTTTCTGTGAAGAGGGATCCTGCAGCAGGCTCATTGTAGTCTATATATGCAGGCTATATGTCTTCTTTAAATTAAAAGGGAGCAATGCTGCTACAGGAATCTCTTTTTATTACCATAACCAAAGAATTGTGAAGTGCGGAGGCGGAGATTTCATACAGGTGGCCATAACCCATGAATCTGAGTGGCTGTGACTGCGGACTATACTCTTTCTTTATTTTCTGAAACATTCAATTAATTTTATAGATTTAGAACATTTAGCCTTGTTTTTTTTACGAGCGAACAAAAGAAGCTTGGGTATGGGGTGGAGGTGTTATGCAAGTGGTGGCTCGGAATGCAAGAATCCGATTGGCTGTCACCACTTGCTTAGCAAGAACTTTTGGAAACGCTTTTTCTGCAAAAACTTCAATGTGACCTTAATGTTAAAACACACTGAATCGTAACTAGATATGATAAATTACATATTTAGTTACGATTTTCAGAGTGTTTTACATTAAGTTGCACTAAAAATTAGCAGTACACTTTGTCTCACTTGTGGAAGCACTCGGGGGGGAATGGCTAGAAAACTGTATCTTCTCATGGCGCGCTCGGCCTTAAAGGCACAGGCGCCATGAAAAGGCACTCGGGGTGAATGAGTTAAAGCTGATCATCTTGTCTCTGTATTGTGGCATCATTCTTGGTAAAGGTAGGATACTGAAAAAGTACACAAAGAGGAACCTTGTTTGCAGACAGAAACGCCTCCGAGTCAAAAAGCTTCTTAACGCTTTTATTTTGAACAAACCAAAAGAGCGTTTTCGCCACAGACCACTGCAGCTTCTTCAGAGAAACAAATTGGACAAAAAACACTCACTTTAAAAATACTACATCAGGAAATGACATATTCCTGTTTCCTGTTACCAAACAGTTGTATTTAAAAACACATACAAAGTGCTAAAAAGTTAAAAGAATCCCACATTTAGAATCATTTTTAAAAATTGCACACAACAATAAGAAATGGATTCAATTGTATGAGAAAGAATCTCAGCGACTTAACAATAATATGGAAGACAGTAAACAGATATCATTACTATTTACAATGAACTACTATACAAAATATGTAAGTAGATCTATCGAAAAATATACTCTGATACTCACTTAAAACATTAAAAACAAATTTGCCTTATATGAGGTGTGTATAAAGGATAAATACTACTCATATTTGCTCAGGCTTTCTTATTGTTGTGTGCTATTTTTAAAAATGATTCTAAATGTGGGATTCTTTTAACTTTTTAGCACTTTGTATGTGTTTTTAAATACAACTGTTTGGTAACAGGAAACAGGAATATGTCATTTCCTGATGTAGTATTTTTAAAGTGAGTGTTTTTTGTCCAATTTGTTTCTCTGAAGAAGCTGCAGTGGTTCAGGCTAAAACGCCTTTTGGTTTGTTCAAAATAAAAGCGTTAAGAAGCTTTTTGACTCGGAGGCGTTTCTGTCTGCAAACAAGGTTCCTCTTTGTGTACTTTTTGGTCTGACTGGTTTGAAAGTAGTTTTTGTGGTTTTTCGCTGGAGGATTCCTGTTGGTTTGCAGCTTTGCAGCCTTCCGTGTTTTACCTTGTTTCACCGGTAGTTGTTAGCAGCTGACTAACAGTTTAGTTAATGGCAACTGGCAGCACTGCTATGGACACTGACTTAACTTCGCTGATAGCAGGTCTATCAGCTAGACTGGATGACATGAACTCGAGGATGGATACGATGCAAGCTTCCTTCCATGCACTGAGAAATGGTCCGAGCCGGAATGGTTTGACAATTGAGCACAGCCAGGGCCCAAATGAAGATTGGATCCCAGCAGCGCAACCTAACCCTCGGACTATGTCACCTGCCGATGTTCTTGGCACAGGAATGAGCCAAGGACCTGGATTACAGCTTTCCGGTTTAAGTCCGAGTGGCCTGGAAGCAATAAGACGGACTGGTTCGTATGCTGCAGTAGCCTCTAATGAACGTACCACCGTCCAAACAACTGCTCGGAATGGAGTAGTTGCTGGTTCCAGTAATGACAATATGCCTACAGGGTCTAATAATAGAATTCCAGACCTCGGTGGCTGGCTACTGGACACTACTAACTTGCTGTTCTTCGAGCAAGGAATAAACACAGGTACTGTTGAAAATAATGATGGCTTATGCTTATCAGAAAAGCTTAAGATTTTTGACTCAAAATTATTAAAATTAAAAAAACTGCAGCTTGAGTCTGCTTACTTCAAGCAATGCATTAATGAAAACATTGTACCAAAAGGCTTGCGGAATAATTTTACGCCTTCTGGTTTAATTTCAGACCATGACTTCTTGATTGACCTGGAGGCTCTTTTTCAAAAACATGGTGCTGAGTTAATGAATGTTATTATTAAGCACTATGGTGCAAATGTTGATGTTGTATTAAAAGAAATTAATGATTTAGACAATGAAATTAAGCACCATTTAGATTTTAATAGATACCAGTTCGATTATGGACGGATCTTGTCCAGTATTGATACTCTGCTACTTAAACTAAAGGGAAACAAGAGTAAAAAACTGAGTAGGGACAGAGAGGCTTATGGTAAAAATGCTGCTTACCCTAACCTTAAAGGGACCAGACATGTTCGTATAAGTAGTAATAATGAACATTCTGTCCAAACACTAGGTGAGGATGAGGATGGGGTAGAAGACCTTGATGAAGAAGACCCTGGGAATGTTCATGCCACCCCAACACCTAGAAGGAGCAACAGAATTAAGGGCTTTGCTAAAGATAAGGGAAGCCACGAGAGAAGTGATAAAGGTTACAATGACAATAGGGGGCACAACACTTACAATGCAGGGAATAGTAACAACAAAAATTTTTTAGGGCAACGCAGCAAGAAGTCTTACAGGAACAGAACGAAGTAACAAACCCGTCCCTGCTTGACCCCATACCTAACCTCTTGGTGGCAGATAGTTCTGGTATAGTCGACGCTGATGTCTTCAGCTTACCTTCTCATGGTGGGCCCCCCATCATTCTCACTAACATGAATGGCGACTTTACCATTTACAATTTTTCTGATATTATTTTGGACCAACAATTGATAGAATTGTTAGCTTTTGGAAACACTTTTGTTCCAACTTCCTATGGGAATGTTGCTAAAGAAATTATTGAACTAAAGTGTTTTGTAAGAAAAATGAATCTTAAGTTACTGTTCAATCATGAAACAGAGGCTGTGAATCATGGTGAAGTAAACGCCATCCCCAATGTAGGACTACCAAAACTGTCCAGTGTTTTTAATCCTCCATTACATTCTACGTTGGAACTGTTTGAGAACATGTGTGAATTTGATTTCAGATTTTTGGGTAACAAATATAATGAACATAATAGGACTACAACTCCCAATATTTCTAAAGAACAACGCTTATTACTGGATGAACTTAGTCAGTTACCTATACGGGTGTTAAAACCGGACAAGGAGGAGGTTTGGTGATTTTTCATAATGTCACCTATAATGAGAAAATGACTTCCCTCCTTGATAGTGATGCCTACACAAAAGCTTCAAGAAATGAAGTTAACGGTACCACACAAAGGATCAGGGGATATTTTAGGGACCTTTTCTTAACGGGGAAAATTGATATCAAGACATATAATTTTATTGACATCATGTCTTCTAAAATCCCCGTTATGTTTGGGATCCCTAAAATCCATAAAAGTGTTACTGACCCCCCTATGAGAGCTTTAATTGACAGTAGATCCTCTATTACTTACCCATGTTCCAAACTAATCACACACATTTTGGATAAATACGTTAAGTACATTCCAAGTGTGTGTAAGGACTCATGGACATTTTTGGACAACATAAACAAATTGCCATTCAATGAAGATGACAACTTGCTAACTATTGATGTCATTGACCTCTATACGTGCATACCGCACTTAGAGGCGGTTGAATGGACAGGGTCAATGTTACAAAATTTTGGGGCGTCCAGATTGGAGATTGAACTGGTTACGGAATTACTTGAAATAGTACTAACCAGCAACTACTTCCTTTTTGACGGTGACTTCTATTTACAGAAACGGGGGGTGGCGATGGGCTCCCCATGTGGAGCAGGTGTGGCAAACTATGTAATGGGGTACTGGGAAGCAAACATCTTGGCTGATCTCCCTGGTATTATGGCCCCTGTTACCTTCTACACCCGCTATCTTGACGACATGTTCCTCCTGTTTAGGGGGTCAGAATTGGAAGCGAAAAACTTAGTGGATAATATCAGTAATTCCACTGAGTTCCTGAAGTTTACTTTTAAATTTTCTACCACCGAGCTGGATTATTTGGATGTCAAACTTACTAAGGATATTTGTCATCAGTGCTTCAGGTCTACCGTCTTTAGGAAAGCCACATACTGCAATTCTTTCCTGCACTTCACCAGCTTTCACCCTCACAAACAGAAAAGATCTATAGTGAAGGGACAGCTGGTGAGGGCAGGAAGAATGTGCAGCACCCTTGTGGATTTCGTTAAGGAATGTTCATTTCTGAAGGAAATGTTCACTAACCGTGGCTATCCTGAGAAAATGGTTTGTGAACTTATTGAGGAAGTTACTCTTAAAAGAACTAGAGGCTTTTACACCCCTTTATTGACTAAACAAAAGGTCTCTTCCAGTGTAGTTAGTAGTTTTACAGATGAGGTGCCTATAAGTGGTCTAATAGGTAGTAATGATGACCGCAGAGAATCAAACACAGATTTTTCTTTGAGCTTTGTCACTACTTTTAGTACTAATTCAGAAGCAATTCTGGACATCATCCGTAAGAATTGGAGGTTGATAGCCTCAAACTCATCACTAGCAGGAAAATTGGGAGACGAACCCAGATTTATTTTTAAACGATCTAAAAATTTGAAGGAACTATTACAAAGGGATGCCCAACAGCATAGTTTTTATAAAAGGAAAGGAATGTCCAGATGTGGATTCTGCAACTTCTGTAACAATGTCCGAACAGGGGAGACATTCCTTGTTAGGGACAGGAAGTTTGTCATCAAGCATGCACTTAATTGTGAGAGCAAATCAGTTATATACATTGCTATGTGCAACTGTTGCTCTGGGTTCTACATCGGAAAAACTGACAGGAGACTGCGAGATAGGATGTATGAGCACTTGTATGCAATTAGGACATGTAAAGATGACAACGCACTAGCCAAACACATTGCATTGTTCCCAGGACATAGTTTCAGCTTTATGGCTATAGACCATGTACCCTTAAAAATCAGAGGGGGCCCTGTATCTTTAATACTGGAAAATTGTGAGCTGGATTGGCAGTTGCGCTTGGACGCTTTCTGTCTCCCTGGCCTTAACACTAACTGCAATATTGCCCCAGTTCTTAAATTAAAAAGTTATTTCAGGTAAAACCTATTGTTACTATATAGTTTTCTCTGACATTAGGTCTGACTCATATATCAGGCAGTATATTTTTGATGACTTGGCAGGCTTGTGTGTTTTTAGCACCTTGCACTAATATATTGGGTCTAGCTAGTTGACCTGACCGTTCACTATTCAGGGCTTGCTTAACCTAATAGTTAGGTTTTTAACCTAGTCTTAGTGGTCCTAGTAGGAAGACACAATGGATTTTACCGTGCTGAATCTTTTAGGTCGCACGTGTTTTCCGCAGGGCAAAGGATATTTCTCCCTTTCCTTTTCTCTCCCCTCCCCCCCCCTTCCTTCTTTTTTCCTTAGTCCTGCATGGTTATAGCACAAACAGAATGTTTAATAAACTAAGCCTGAGCAAATATGAGTAGTATTTATCCCTTATACACACCTCATATAAGGCAAATTTGTTTTTAATGTTTTAAGTGAGTATCAGAGTATATTTTTCGATAGATCTACTTACATATTTTGTATAGTAGTTCATTGTAAATAGTAATGATATCTGTTTACTGTCATCCATATTATTGTTAAGTCGCTGAGATTCTTTCTCATACAATTGAATCCATTTCTCATTGTTGTGTGCTATTTTTAAAAATGATTCTAAATGTGGGATTCTTTTAACTTTTTAGCACTTTGTATGTGTTTTTAAATACAACTGTTTGGTAACAGGAAACAGGAATATGTCATTTCCTGATGTAGTATTTTTAAAGTGAGTGTTTTTTGTCCAATTTGTTTCTCTGAAGAAGCTGCAGTGGTCTGTGGCGAAAACGCTCTTTTGGTTTGTTCAAAATAAAAGCGTTAAGAAGCTTTTTGACTCGGAGGCGTTTCTGTCTGCAAACAAGGTTCCTCTTTGTGTACTTTTTTGGTCTGACTGGTTTGAAAGTAGTTTTTAAAGGTAGGATACTGCTCAAGGTCAGGGTCATACCTGCCTGGGCTACATAATCAGAGAGCTCCTCTATGTCTCTTTTCATGTAGTCCAGGGAGGTACGTCTCAGGTCGTTCACACCAGCATGGACAATGACTGAGTCATACTTGTACTTGCAGTTGAGTGACCTGAGTGCTTGCATTATGTGGCGGATTCTAGCGCCCGATAGGCAGCTTACTGTGACCTTCTCCTTACTCAATCTGGTGAGCGTGACATCAGTGTGTCTGACTATGGAGTCACCTGTGATGAGTGTGTCTGGCATTGTGTTTGGCCTTAAGGGCTGTGACTGTTTGGCACACTAACTCTGTGGTCTATGTGTTGCATGTGCTGTGCCCTGTAGAGGCAGTTGTTTGGGTGTCTGCTTTGGTGGCCTCTGCTGTTTTGGTAGATTTTTGATCAGAGCCTCCGAGTATGTCTTTGTGTGTTTATGTGTATGATTTGAAGTTGTGATAGTGCTATGTGAGACTGGGTTTGTGGTGTGTGTGGTTACCTTCTCCTCCTGTCTGGTCTTGCCAGTCCTATGTTGAGAGAGCTCAGCCTCCAGTTTGGCTATATAGTTGCATCTCTCGCATGTATTTGAGTTTTGTGGGAGAAGGAGAGGGTTGTCTGTGTACATGAGGCAATTGTAACATTGCCTCAATATTCCCAGATTCACCAGCTGAGCAGGAGAGGACACTAGCAACTGATCCCTCGACATGCTAGAAGGAATAGACAAAAACTTTATGTAGATGAGTTTGAAAAAGACTTCGAGGGATGTGGTAATCGAAAAAGGGTTTTTAGGCTGGTGGGGTACTATGTATAATAAAAAGTGCTATATCAGAGTAAAAAGTACTTTAGGAGCAAGTGCTAGGCTTTACAGATAGAGAATAGTCTACTTAGGAATCAAGTAGAGCTGAACTTTTTAGATAGAGAATAGGCTGGTTAGATTAGCAGTACAGTTCAAGAAGAGCTGTTCTAAGGGAAAAAATGAAGAGTGGACTTTAGGTAGCCCGAATAGTTTAACCTCTTGTGTGATCCTGTGGCAACTCCGCGCTAAAGCGTGCTTTATAGCAGGGGGCAGGAAAAGGCAGGAAATGACCCAAAATGGCCAATGAACAACAAGTTACTGTCTTAAACCACTCCTCTGAGGACAAACAGGCAGCTCAGTACTCCCCACTCTCACTGGTGAGTAAAGAAACTTCCCCCTGACCAAACAAGGAAAATGGAGAAGTACAGGAACCAAGTCAAAGCCAAGGGATCAGCAAAATCTGATCACTGGAACAAACTATTCAGGAAAGTATGGAAAACAAGAATTTTTTTTTGTTTTTTTTTTCAAGTTTTTTTACACAGATAGGACAGAAAACACAATAAATGCTTTGCATTTCGATTAAATGCTATCAAAAGCTAGTACACTTGAGTGTATTAGCCTGTAGTTTAACTTTTAAGCAAACTTAAACTAGGAAGTGCAGCAAACAATTCAAGCTTATAAAAACAGGAAAAACAGGTAATAATTCTATAAAATAGGCAGACACAGTGTTGTGTTACACAAAATCCTCTTATTACCCATCTGCCAACATGCATAACATATGGTACACACCAACATGCAGTGCAGCTATAGTCATTCCATGCTAGCAACAGTATACATGTGTGTGATGTATGTGCTGTGCTACACACAGTCCTCCTATTACCCATCTGTCAACATGCATAACATATGGTACACAACAGCATGCAGTGCAGCTATAGTCACTCCATGCTAGTTACAGCATATATGTGTGTGATGCATGTGCTGTGTTACACACAGTCCTCCTATTACCCATCTCTCAACATGCATAACATATGGAACAAAACAGCATTCAGTGCAGCTATAGTCAATCCATGCTAGCATCAGTATACACATGTGTGATGCATGTGCTGTGTTACACACAGTCCTCCTATTACCCATCTGTCAACATGCATTACATAAGTTACACAACAGCATGAAGGGCAGCTATAGTCAACCAATGCTAGCAACAGTATACATGTGTGTGATGCATGTACTATGTTACACACAGTCCTCCTATTACCCCTCTTTCAACATGCATAACATGTGGTACACAACAGCATGCAGTGCAGCTATAGTCAATCCATGCTAGCAACAGTACACATGTGTGTGATGCATGTGCTGTGTTACACACAGTCCTCCTATTACCCATCTGTCAACATGCATAACATATGGTACACAACAGCATGCAGTGCAGCTATAGTCAATCCATGCTAGTAACAGTATACATGTGTGTAATGCATGTGCTGTGTTACACACAGTCCTCCTATTACCCATCTGTCAACATGCATAACATATGGTACAAAACAGCATGCAGTGCAGCTTTAGTCAATCCATGCTAATAACAGTATACATGTGTGTGATGCATGTGTTGTGTTACACACAGTCCTCCTATTACCCATCTGTCAACATGCATAACATATGGTACACAATAGCATGCAGTGCAGCTGTAGTCAATCCATGCTATCTACAGTATACATGTGTGTGATGCATGTGCTGTGTTACTCACAGTCCTCCTATTACCCATCTGTCAACATGCATAACATGGTACAAGACAGCATGCAGTGCAGCTATAGTCAATCCATGCTATCTACAGTACACATGTGTGTGATGCATGTGCTGTGTTACACACAGTCCTGCTATTACCCATCTGTCAACATGCATAACATATGGTACACAACAGCATGCAGTGCAGCTATAGTCAATCCATGGTAGTAACAGTATACATGTGTATGAGGCATGCGCTGTGTTACACACAGTCCTCCTCTTACCCATCTGTCAACATGCATAACATATGGTACACAACAGCATGCAGTGCAGCTATAGTCAATCCATGCTAGCAACAGTATACATGTGTGTGATTCATGTGCTGTGTTACACACAGTCCTCCTATTGCCCATGTGTCAACATGCATAGCATATGGTACACACCAGTATGCAGTGCAGCTATAGTCAAACCATGTTAGCAACACTATACATGTGTGTGATGCATGTGCTGTGCTACACACAGTCCTCCTATTACCCATCTGTCAACATGCATAACATATGGTACACAACAGCATGCAGTGCAGCTATAGTCAATCCATGCTAGTAACAGTATACATGTGTGTAATGCATGTGCTGTTTTTCACACAGTCCTCCAATTACCCATCTGTCAACATGCATAACATATGGTACAAAACAGCATGCAGTGCAGCTATAGTCAATCCATGATAGTAACAGTATACATGTGTGTGATGCATGTGTTGTGTTACACACAGTCCTCCTATTACCCATCTGTCAACATGCATAACATATGGTACACAACACAATGCACTGCAGCTGTAGTCAAGCCATGCTAGCAACAGTATACATGTGTGTGATGCATCTGCTGTGTAAAACACAGTCCTCCTATTACCCATCTGTCAACATGCATAACATATGGAACTCAACAGCATGCAGTGCAGCTGTAGTCAATCCATGCTCGCAACAGTATACATGTGTGTGATGCATGTGCTGTGTTACACACAGTACTCCTATTACCCATCTGTCAACATGCATAACATATGGTACACAACAGAATGCAGTGCAGCTATAGTCAATCCATGCTAGCAACAGTCTACATGTGTGTGATGCATGGGCTGTGTTACACATAGTACTCCCATTGCCAATCTGTCAATATGCATAACATGGTACACAACAGCATGCAGTACAGCTATAGTCAGTCCATGCTACCAACAGTGTACATGTGTGTGATGCATGTGCTGTGTTACACACAGTCCTCCTATTACCCATCTGTCAACATGCATAACATATGGTAGACAACAGCATGCATGGCAGCTATAGTCAATCCATTCTAGAAACAGTATACATGTGTGTGATTCATGTCCTGTGTTACACACAGTCCTCCTATTACCCATCTGTCTATATGCAGAACATATGGCACACAACAGCATGCAGTTCAGCTATAGTCAATCCATGCAGGCAACAGTATACATGTGTGTGATGCATGTGCTGTGTTACACACAGTCCTCCTATTACTCATCTGTCAACATGCATGACATATTGTACACAACAGCATGCAGTGCAGCTAGAGTCAATCCATGCTAGTAACAGTATACATGTGTGTGATGCAGGTGCTGTGTTACACACATTCCTCCTATTACCCATCTGTCCACATGCATAACATATGGTACAAAACAGCATGCAGTGCATCTATAGTCAATCCATACTAGCAACAGAATACATGTGTTTGGTGCCTGTGCTGTGTTACACACAGTTCTCCTATTACCCATCTGTCAACATGCATCACATATGGTACAAAACAGCATGCAGTGCAGCTATAGTCAAACCATGCCAGCAACAGTATACATGTGTGTGATGCATGGGCTGTGTTACACACAGTCCTCCTAATACCCTTCTGTCAACATGCATAACATATGGTACAAAACAGCATGCAGTGAAGCTATAGTCAATCCATGCTTGCAACAGTATACATGTGTGTGATGCATGTGATGTGTGACACACAGTCCTTCTATTACCCATCTGTCTACATGCAGAACATATGGTACACAACAGCATGCAGTGCAGCTATAGTCAATCCATGCAGGCAACAGTATACATGTGTGTGATGCATGTGCTGTGTTACACACAGTCCTCCTATTACTCATCTGTCAACATGCATGACATATGGTACACAACAGCATGCAGTGCAGCTAGTGTCAATCCATGCTAGTAACAGTATACATGTGTGTGATGCAGGTGCTGTGTTACACACATTCCTCCTATTACCCATCTGTCAACATGCATAACATATGGTACAAAACAGCATGCAGTGCATCTATAGTCAATCCATACTAGCAACAGAATACATGTGTTTGGTGCCTGTGCTGTGTTACACACGGTTCTCCTATTACCCATCTGTCAACATGCATCACATATGGTACAAAACAGCATGCAGTGCAGCTATAGTCAAACCATGCTAGCAACAGTATACATGTGTGTGATGCATGGGCTGTGTTACACACAGTCCTCCTATTTCCCATCTGTCAACATGCATAACATAAGGTACACAACAGCATGCAGTGCAGCTATAGTCAATCCATGCTAGCAACAGTATACATGTGTGTTAGGCATGTACTGTGTTACACACAGTCCTCCTATTACCCATCTGTCAACATGCATAACATATGGTACACAACAGCATGCAGTGCAGCTATAGTCAATCCATGCTAGCAACAGTATACATGTGTGTGATGCATGTGCTGTGCTACACACAGTCCTCCTATTACCCATCTGTCAACATGCATAACATATGGTACACAACAGCATGCAGTGCAGCTATAGTCAATCCATGGTACAAAAAGTGTACATGTGTGTGATGCATGTGCTGTGTTACACACAGTCCTCCTATTACCCATCTGTCAACATGCATAACATATGGTACACAACAGCATGCAGTGCAGCTATAGTCAATCCATGCTAGTAACAGTATACATGTGTGTGATGCATGTGCTGTGTTACACACAGTCCTCCTATTACCCATCTGTCAACATGCATAACATATGGTACAAAACAGCATGCAGTGCAGCTATAGTCAATCCATGCTAGCAACAGTATACATGTGTGTGATGCATGTGCTGTGTTACACAAGTCCTCCTATTACCCATCTGTCAACATGCATAACATATGGTACACAACAGCATGCAGTGCAGCTATAGTCAATCCATGCTAGCAACAGTATACATGTGTGTGATGCATGTGCTGTGCTACACACAGTCCTCCTATTACCCATCTGTCAACATGCATAACATATGGTACACAACAGCATGCAGTGCAGCTATAGTCAATCCATTGTAGTAACAGTATACATGTGTGTGATGCATGTGCTGTGTTACACACAGTCCTCCTATTACCCATCTGTCAACATGCATAACATGGTACATAACAGTATGCAGTGCAGCTATAGTCAATCCATGCTAGTAACAGTATTCATGTGTGAGGCATGTACTGTGTTACACACAGTCCTCCTATTACCCATCTGTCAACATGCATGACATATTGGACAAAACAGCATGCAGTGCAGCTCTAGTCAATCCATGCTAGTAACCGTATACATGTGTGTGATGCATGTGCTGTGTTACACACAGTCCTCCTATTACCCATCTGTCAACATGCATAACATATGGTACAAATCAGCATGCAGTGCAGCTATAGTCAATCCATGCTAGCAACAGTATACATGTGTGTGATGCATGGGCTGTGTTACACACAGTCCTCCTATTACCCATCTGTCAGCATGCATAACATAAGGTACACAACAGCATTCAGTGCAGCTATAGTCAATCCATGCTAACAGCAGTATACATGCGTGTGATGCATGTACTGTGTTACACACAGTCCTCCTATTATCCATCTGTCAACATGCATCCATCTGATACACATCATGCAGTGAAGGAATAGTCAGTCCATGCTAGTAACAGTATACATGTGTGTAATGCATGTGCTGTGTTACACACAGTCCTCCTATTACCCATTTGTCAACATGCATAACATGGTACACAACAGCATGCAGTGCAGCTATAGTCAATCCATGCTAGCAACAGTATACATGTGTGTGATGCATGTGCTGTGTTACACACAGTCCTCCTATTACCCATCTGTCAACATGCATAACATATGAAAACAGAGAAAAGGTTCAGCAAGTATACTAATAAGCAAACAAACAGACGAACGGCTTCCAAAGCAAGGCAGGCTTTTAATGTAGGTTTTTAATGTAAAACCACACGGACAAATATAAATTGTAGTAGAAACTGTAGTATTAAAATATCCTTTAAGCGCTTTTCATTTGTAACCAACACAAACTTCTTCAGAAGGTAAAATGAACATTTAGCTACCATCCTTTTAACCCAAAAACAGCGGGAAATTAAACAATAAAATCATCAATAAATCAATTAATCAATATAAACTTCACATTATTTAAAATGCATATAATTTAGACTGACAAATTGAATCAGCGTGGTCACCCACAAATAGATGTCAATTGCTAAATGGTATATATTAATAAAAATATAAAGATACACTACCTTTGTAAGCTAAGTAGTTTTAAAATACATGAGATGGAACAAGCTTCATTTAAACCAGGATAGTTAAAGGCATTCAACCTTATTTGCCATAGTAGTTCCAATTCCTCCAATTTAAATGAAGCTGGTCCACCATGAGCATCTTGAACAAAGTCATCAATAACCAAATATTTAAACTTGTGCAAAGGATTGCTATGAACATGCTTAGCTAAAGCATTGTCGAACTTACTGTGGGAAATTGCATATCGGTGTCCATATATTCTATTCCTGAGCCTACGGTCAGTCTTGCCCACGTAAAATGCATAACAATCCATGCATTTAGCCAGGTAAACAATGAACTTACTGTTACAGTTGTATTTAGATTTAAGTCTATAAGTCATGCCGTGTACAGAAAAGACATTGGTACAGTCAATAAATTTACAGTAGCTACAGCATCCACATTTTGCCATTCCTTTTGTCTTAGAAAGGGGTCTGTCATGCTTCTCAAGATAATTCTTCAAACTTCTACCCTTTCTATATACCACTTTAGGTTTGTCACCAAGCGTCTCAAAAACTATTTGGTTGGATTTAAACAACTCCCAATTTTTAGTAAGTAACCCAATGATGAGTTTACTTTGTGTGTTAAAAGAGGTGACAAAAGTGTGCTGAAAAGTCTGTTCAATAGCAATGGACCCAGTATATGGAATAGATAACTCTAAAGGGTCACTAAACAACACTAGACTGGAGTCCAGGGTTTGGCACCTGACAGTGGGGCAGTTGTTGTAACGCTTAGACGTAACCTCATCAATTAAACTATCAATAAGAGGCTCAGGATAACCTCGACACAGAAACATTTGTTTCAACAGGGTACATTCACTGACAAAGTCAACATCCAGGCTAGAAATACGGGAAGCTCTCACCAGCTGGCCCTTAACTACCGATCTCTTTTGAAAGAATGGGGGACAGCTGGAGAAGTGCAGGAAAGAGTTCGAGTAAGTCTCTTTCCTGAAAATTCTAGCAGTGAAACGTTTGTCAACAATATCTTTACTCAAAAGGATGTCTAAATATGAAATAGAGTCTGTGCTAAAAGTAGAAGTAAATTGCAAGAAGCTAGTGGTTGAATTGAACTTGTCAACAAAACTAGAGGCGGAATCTGCATCACCCTTGAACAAAATAAAGATATCGTCTAGGTATCTGGTATAAAATACTATTGAATCAGTGTCAAAGAGTTCATTAAACACAAAATTAGACTCCCACTGTGCCCTAACTAAGTTAGCGACACTGGCCCCACAAGGGGAGCCCATCGCTAACCCTATCTTTTGCAAGTAGAATTTGTTATCAAACAAAAAGTAGTTGGTAGTCAAAATCAGATCCAAAAGTTCCATAACCAAAGAGATGTCTTCATTTGGGGCATTATGTTTTTTCATCAATTCAGCAACGCACTCAATGCTAATGTCATGTGGGATACATGTATATAAGTCCCTCACATCTATCGTTAAAAAGTTGTAACCTAAATTAAAATCCAACTCCTTGATCTTCCCTAGGAAAGACCAAGAGTCCTTACAGATGTGAGGTTCAAGAGAGACATATTTCTGTAACATAGTATCAACCACCTTAGAACAGGCATACGTGGGTGAACCACGGCCATCAATCAATGGTCTCATAGGTGGATTGGAGACATCCTTGTGAATTTTCGGTATTCCAAATAATGTTAGGTACCTAGGGAACAAAGCAACCATGTAGTTTAACAAACTCTGGTCTATTCTGCCATCTATAAATAGGTCATTCAGGCAAGATTTTATAAGATTGTAAGCTGAATTGACCTCTGACTTTGAACTAACTTGGTAAGTGTCATTGTTCAACAAGGAAGTCATCCGTGAAACATAGTCTGAGTTGTCAAATATCATCACCCCTCCACCTTTGTCTGGCTTGCATATTCTAATATCCTGAGATTGGATGAACTCCAAAAGTTCCTTCTCATGTTCAGTGTGATTAAATTTAGGATACTTTCTAGTATAAGCCAAATTCCTAAAATCAAGTTCACAAACTTGCTCAGAAATGGTAACAAGTGGGTGGAGAGGAGGGTTAAATGTACTGGAAATTCTGTAACTGTTATTCGGTGTAAGAGAGGGTGTGATGCATGTGCTGTGTTACAGATAGTCCTGCTATTACCCATCTGTCAACATGCATAACATATGGTACACAACAGCATGCAGTGCAGCTGTAGTCAATCCATGCTAGCACCAGTATACATGTGTGTGAGGCATGTGCTGTGTTACACACAGTCCTCCTATTACCCATCTGTCAACATGCATAACATATGGTACACAACAGCATGCAGTGCAGCTATAGTCAATCCATGCTAGCAACAGTATACATGTGTGTGATGCATGTGCTGTGCTACACACAGTCCCCCTATTACCCATCTGTCAACATGCATAACATATGGTACACAACAGCATTCAGTGCAGCTATAGTAAATCCATGCTAGCAACAGTATACATGTGTGTGATGCATGTGCTGTGCTACACAGAGTCCTCCTATTACCCATCTGTCAACATGCATAACATATGGTACACAACAGCATGCAGTGCAGCTATAGTCAATCCATGCTAGTAACAGTATACATGTGTGTGATGCATGTGCTGTGTTACACACAGTCCTCCTATTACCCATCTGTCAACATGCATAACATATGGTACAAAACAGCATGCAGTGCAGCTATAGTCAATCCATGCTAGCAACAGTACACATGTGTGTGATGCATGTGCTGTGTTACACACAGTCCTGCTATTACCCATCTGTCAACATGCATAACATATGGTACACAACAGCATGCAGTGCAGCTGTAGTCAATCCATGCTAGCACCAGTATACATGTGTGTGAGGCATGTGCTGTGTTACACACAGTCCTCCTATTACCCATCTGTCAACATGCATAACATATGGTACACAACAGCATGCAGTGCAGCTATAGTCAATCCATGGTAGTAACAGTATACATGTGTGTGATGCATGTGCTGTGTTACACACAGTCCTCCTATTACCCATCTGTCAACATGCATAACATATGGTACACAACAGCATGCAGTGCAGCTATAGTCAATCCATGCTAGCAACAGTATACATGTGTGTGATGCATGTGCTGTGTTATACACAGTCCTCCTATTACCCATCTGCCAACATGCATAACATATGGTACACACCAGCATGCAGTGCAGCTATAGTCAATCCATGCTAGCAACAGTATACATGTGTGTGATGCATGTGCTGTGCTACACACAGTCCTCCTATTACCCATCTGTCAACATGCATAACATATGGTACACAACAGCATGCAGTGCAGCTATAGTCAATCCATTTTAGTAACAGTATTTATGTGTGTGATGCAGGTGCTGTGTTACACACAGTCTTCCTATCACCCATCTGTCAACATGCATAACATGGTACAAAACAGCATGCAGTGCAGCTATAGTCAATCCATGCTAGTAACAGTATTCATGTGTGAGGCATGTGCTATGTTACACACAGTCATCCTATTACCCATCTGTCAACATGCATGACATATTGGACAAAACAGCATGCAGTGCAGCTCTAGTCAATCCATGCTAGTAACAGTATACATGTGTGTGATGCATGTGCTGTGTTACACACAGTCCTCCTATTACCCATCTGTCAACATGCATAACATATGGTACAAATCAGCATGCAGTGCAGCTATAGTCAATCCATGCTAGCAACAGTATACATGTGTGTGATGCATGGGCTGTGTTACATACAGTCCTCCTATTACCCATCTGTCAGCATGCATAACATAAGGTACACAACAGCATTCAGTGCAGCTATAGTCAATCCATGCTAACAGCAGTATACATGCGTGTGATGCATGTACTGTGTTACACACAGTCCTCCTATTATCCATCTGTCAACATGCATCCATCTGATACACATCATGCAGTGAAGGAATAGTCAGTCCATGCTAGTAACAGTATACACGTGTGTAATGCATGTGCTTTGTTACACACAGTCCTCCTATTACCCATTTGTCAACATGCATAACATGGTACACAACAGCATGCAGTGCAGCTATAGTCAATCCATGCTAACAACAGTATACATGTGTGTGATGCATGTGCTGTGTTACACAGAATCCTCCTATTACCCATCTGTCAACATGCATAACATATGAAAACAGAGAAAAGGTTCAGCAAGTATACTAATAAGCAAACAAATAGACGAACGGCTTCCAAAGCAAGGCAGGCTTTTAATGTAGGTTTTTAATGTAAAACCACACAAACAAATATAAATTGTAGTAGAAACTGTAGTATTAAAATATCCTTTAAGCGCTTTTCGTTTGTAACCAACACAAACTTCTTCAGAAGGTAAAATGAACATTTAGCTACCATCCTTTTAACCCAAAAACAGCGGGAAATTAAACAATAAAATCATCAATAAATCAATTAATCAATATAAACTTCACATTATTTAAAATGCATATAATTTAGACTGACAAATTGAATCAGCGTGGTCACCCACAAATAGATGTCAATTGCTAAATGGTATATATTAATAAAAATATAAAGATACACTACCTTTGTAAGCTAAGTAGTTTTAGAATACATGAGATGGAACAAGCTTCATTTAAACCAGGATAGTTAAAGGCATTCAACCTTATTTGCCATAGTAGTTCCAATTCCTCCAATTTAAATGAAGCTGGTCCACCACGAGCATCTTGAACAAAGTCATCAATAACCAAATATTTAAACTTGTGCAAAGGATTGCTATGAACATGCTTAGCTAAAGCATTGTCGAACTTACTGTGGGAAATTGCATATCGGTGTCCATATATTCTATTCCTGAGCCTACGCTCAGTCTTGCCCACGTAAAATGCATAACAATCCATGCATTTAGCCAGGTAAACAATGAACTTACTGTTACAGTTGTATTTAGATTTAAGTCTATAAGTCATGCCGTGTACAGAAAAGACATTGGTACAGTCAATAAATTTACAGTAGCTACAGCATCCACATTTTGCCATTCCTTTTGTCTTAGAAAGGGGTCTGTCATGCTTCTCAAGATAATTCTTCAAACTTCTACCCTTTCTATATACCACTTTAGGTTTGTCACCAAGCGTCTCAAAAACTATTTGGTTGGATTTAAACAACTCCCAATTTTTAGTAAGTAACCCAATGATGAGTTTACTTTGTGTGTTAAAGAGGTGACAAAAGTGTGCTGAAAAGTCTGTTCAATAGCAATGGACCCAGTATATGGAATAGATAACTCTAAAGGGTCACTAAACAACACTAGACTGGAGTCCAGGGTTTGGCACCTGACAGTGGGGCAGTTGTTGTAACGCTTAGACGTAACCTCATCAATTAAACTATCAATAAGAGGCTCAGGATAACCTCGACACAGAAACATTTGTTTCAACAGGGTACATTCACTGACAAAGTCAACATCCAGGCTAGAAATACGGGAAGCTCTCACCAGCTGGCCCTTAACTACCGATCTCTTTTGAAAGAATGGGGGACAGCTGGAGAAGTGCAGGAAAGAGTTCGAGTAAGTCTCTTTCCTGAAAATTCTAGCAGTGAAACGTTTGTCAACAATATCTTTACTCAAAAGGATGTCTAAATATGAAATAGAGTCTGTACTAAAAGTAGAAGTAAATTGCAAGAAGCTAGTGGTTGAATTGAACTTGTCAACAAAACTAGAGGCCGAATCTGCGTCACCCTTGAACAAAATAAAGATATCGTCTAGGTATCTGGTATAAAATACTATTGAATCAGTGTCAAAGTTGTCATTAAACACAAAATTAGACTCCCACTGTGCCCTAACTAAGTTAGCGACACTGGCCCCACAAGGGGAACCCATCGCTAACCCTATCTTTTGCAAGAAGAATTTGTTATCAAACAAAAAGTAGTTGGTAGTCAAAATCAGATCCAAAAGTTCCATAACCAAAGAGATGTCTTCATTTGGGGCATTATGTTTTTTCATCAATTCAGCAACACTCAATGCTAATGTCATGTGGGATACATGTATATAAGTCCCTCACATCTATCGTTAAAAAGTTGTAACCTAAATTAAAATCCAACTCCTTGATCTTCCCTAGGAAAGACCAAGAGTCCTTACAGATGTGAGGTTCAAGAGAGACATATTTCTGTAACATAGTATCAACCACCTTAGAACAGGCATACGTGGGTGAACCACGGCCATCAATCAATGGTCTCATAGGTGGATTGGAGACATCCTTGTGAATTTTCGGTATTCCAAATAATGTTAGGTACCTAGGGAACAAAGCAACCATGTAGTTTAACAAACTCTGGTCTATTCTGCCATCTATAAATAGGTCATTCAGGCAAGATTTTATAAGATTGTAAGCTGAATTGACCTCTGACTTTGAACTAACTTGGTAAGTGTCATTGTTCAACAAGGAAGTCATCCGTGAAACATAGTCTGAGTTGTCAAATATCATCACCCCTCCACCTTTGTCTGGCTTGCATATTCTAATATCCTGAGATTGGATGAACTCCAAAAGTTCCTTCTCATGTTCAGTGTGATTAAATTTAGGATACTTTCTAGTATAAGCCAAATTCCTAAAATCAAGTTCACAAACTTGCTCAGAAATGGTAACAACTGGGTGGAGAGGAGGGTTAAATGTACTGGAAATTCTGTAACTGTTATTCAGTGTAAGAGAGGGTGTGATGCATGTGCTGTGTTACAGATAGTCCTGCTATTACCCATCTGTCAACATGCATAACATATGGTACACAACAGCATGCAGTGCAGCTGTAGTCAATCCATGCTAGCACCAGTATACATGTGTGTGAGGCATGTGCTGTGTTACACACAGTCCTCCTATTACCCATCTGTCAACATGCATAACATATGGTACACAACAGCATGCAGTGCAGCTGTAGTCAATCCATGCTAGCAACAGTATACATGTGTGTGATGCATGTGCTGTGTTACTCACAGTCCTCCTATTACCCATCTGTCAACATGCATAACATGGTACAAAACAGCATGCAGTGCAACTACAGTCAATCCATGCTAGCAACAGTACACGTGTGTGATGCATGTGCTGTGTTACACACAGTCCTGCTATTATCCATATGTCAACATGCATAACATATGGTACACAACAGCATGCAGTGCAGCTATAGTCAATCCATGGTAGTAACAGTATACATGTGTGTGATGCATGTGCTGTGTTTCACACAGTCCTCCTATTACCCATCTGTCAACATGCATAACATATGGTACACAACAGCATGCAGTGCAGCTATAGTCAATCCATGCTAGCAACAGTATACATGTGTGTGATTCATGTGCTGTGTTACACACAGTCCTCCTATTGCCCATGTGTCAACATGCATAGCATATGGTACAGACCAGCATGCAGTGCAGCTATAGTCAAGCCATGCTAGCCACAGTATACATGTGTGTGATGCATCTGCTGTGTAAAACACAGTCCTCCTATTACCCATCTGTCAACATGCATAACATATGGTACTCAACAGCATGCAATGCAGCTTTAGTCAATCCATGCTCGCAACAGTATACATGTGTGTGATGCATGTGCTGTGTTACACACAGTCCTCCTATTACCCATCTATCAACATGCATAACATATGGTACACAACAGCATGCAGTGCAGCTATAGTCAATCTATGCTAGCAACAGTGTACATGTGTGTGATGCATGGGCTGTGTTACACATAGTCCTCCCATTGCCAATCTGTCAATATGCATAACATGGTACACAACAGCATGCAGTACAGCTATAGTCAGTCCATGCTACCAACAGTGTACATGTGTGTGATGCATGTGCTGTGTTACACACAGTCCTCCTATTACCCATCTGTCAACATGCATAACATATGGTAGACATTGTCCACGCTGGTGTGAACGACCTGAGATGTACCTCCTTGGACTACATGAAAAGAGACATAGAGGAGCTCTCTGATTATGTAGCCCAGGCAGGTATGACCCTGACCTTGAGCAGTATCCGACCTTCACCAAGAATGATGCCACAATACAGAGACAAGATGATCAGCTTTAATAATTGGCTTAAACTCTGGTGTCATTCAAAGGGGATCCAATGTCTGTCTGCCTGGGATGACATGCTGGACAAGCCACACTGCTTCGCAAGAGACGGCTTGCACCTGTCACCCCTGGGCTTCCAGATATTGGCAAAGGCTCCTGCCACCCCCATAGTGCCTTTTTTAGGCAAGGCTCAAATTCTAAACCTACCACCCTAGAACACAAAAAAGTAAAAAAACTAAGGGTAATGCTGCTCAATGCCAGAAGTCTCAACCTCAAGATGCACGCACTCGAAGCCCTTCTCAGTATGGAGAACATCGATGTCTGTGCTGTGACTGAAACCTTGTTCAAGGCTCCTGAGAGCACCCCGGCACTATCAGGTTTTACCTCATATCATGCGTTCCGGCCCCAAAATCCGGACAACACCAAGAAAGGAGTGGGGGTGTCCATATTCATCAAGGACACCCACCTCAAGGTTGGTGGCAACGACGCGATGCATCGGAGACCATCCAGGTGCAATTAACCATAGGCAAGACTGCTCTGCAATTTGTAGCATGTTACAGGCCACCCTCTCAAACCCAGGAACCTCACATAGCTTTCCTGAAAACACTGGAGGGGATAAATGTATCTCCAAGCACCATCATACTAGGTGACTTCAACTACCCGAATATAGACTGGGATCACTACTCAAGCCCCAACACTCTAGCCCAAAGGTTCCTAGAGTTCATAAACTCAAATGCCATGGAACAACTAGTCACCATCCCCACAAGAGGAGAAAATATACTAGATCTCATCATCACGAACATGGGGTCACAATGTTCAACACCGGAAGTATACCCCTCACTGGTGAGATCAGATCATAAACTAATCTCACTGGAAGTCCACATCCCACCCCCACCTGAGATAAAATAGACCACAGTGAAGAACTTCTCAAAAGCTGACTTCACACTTCTAAAGACTAGTGTGGTCTCTTTTAAGGCCCCCGAGCCTTGGGAAACCATTACTCAAGCCACTGAATCACTTACAAATGCCTTCTACCAGCACCTACAGGACTGCATGGATCAGGCAATCCCAAACAAAACAAAGACTCTATGTACCAAAGGCAAGCGTCCAGTCTGGTGGACCCCAGCCATAAACAAGCTCTACAACAAAAGGAGGAAGCCACTACAAGATAGAGCAAAATCCTTAAAAGGGAAGACACCTTTGATCATTATAAGTAAAAAACTAAGATCTCTCATAAAATCATCCAAGGCAGATATTGAGAGAAAAGTCACTAAGGACTCAAAAGACAATCATAAGGCCTTCTTTAGCTATGTTAGAAACCTGGGAGGAAACTCCCAGATATGCTCAGAATTAGTTCAAAATGATGTAAAAATCACTGAACCTACAGACATTGCCAACATACTGGCTGACAGGTTCAGTGCAAACTTCTCCCCCCCAAAAGGAGAGACATCTATACCAGAGGATTGTAGCCCCCCAAACATCACTAACACTCAGGTGAGAACTGCTCTCTCCAAGGCGAAAAACACAGCATCCATGGGACCAGATGGTGTCCCCGGTTGTGTGCTCCACGAACTCAACGAGGAATTAAACCCGAAGTTAGGGCAGCTGTTTAATCTTAGCCTCACTTCAGGATACATACCCAAGGAGTGGCGTACGGCAACTGTGGTCCCACTTCACACAGGCGGTGCCTCCACCGACCCTGGAAATTACCATCCCATCAGCTTGACAAGCCTGATCTGCAAAGCTATGGAGAGGATCATAATGGAACTCATAAATAAAGACATAGGGGACTTGCAGACATTGGATCCAACCCAGTTTGGCTTTGTCAAAGGCAGATCATGCCTTTTAAACTTGGTTGACTTTTTCGAAACAGTCACCAAGGCCATTGATGAGGGAAAGGCAGTCCACGCAGCCTACCTCGACCTGGCAAAGGCTTTCGACACAATACCCCACTCAGGTATCATTGAAAAACTCACCAGCTTAAATGTAAACCCATACGTCACAAGATGGGTTGCAAACTGGCTAAGTGACAGAACCCACAGGGTCAGAGTTGCTGGTGCCATGTCAGACTCAAAGCCTGTCACAAGTGGTGTCCCACAGGGCTCAGTCCTGGGCCCACTCTTGTACGGCATCTACTTTTCAGAAGTACAAGCAAACACAGGAGGGTTATGGCTGACAAAGTTTGCAGATGACTGCAAACTGGGCGCCATAGTCGAGAACACATCTGACACAGATATCCTTCAGAAGGGTCTTATAGAAATGGATAACTGGTGCCAGAGCCATAGCCTAAAGTTAAACGCCAAAAAATGCATAGTCATACCCTTCGGGAAAAACAAGGTTACCCCTAGCTACCATATAGGTGGCAATCCACTAAGCACAGAAGAGGTTATCAGGGATCTGGGGACCCAGGTTGACAGTAACCTCTCGTTTGACACTCACTTTGCCAAAGTAGTTAGGAAGACCTTCTACATTGCCCACCTGATCATGAAGGGATTCACATCTAGATCAAGGGAGGTCATCGTCCCCCTGTACTCATCACTCATCAGACCAATGATTGAGTACAATGCCCCATTCAGAATGTATCTGACCCGACACCTGCAGCAACTGGAAAGACCCCAAAAGTTCCTCACCAAAAGGATAAAGGGTCTCAAAAATATGTCTTATGCTGCCCGTCTGAAGGAACTCCAGCTCTATTCAGTCGCTTACCATCTGCTCAGAGGTGACCTGTGCCTGACATACAAGGCCATGTCCAACCCAGAATTGATGAACATGCTTCACCTCAAAAAATCTAGATCCCTCAGAACTACAAGGGTGGGAGACTTAAACCTTGACACGATTATTAATAGGACGTGCTGGAGGGACAGATTCATCACCCAGAGACTCCCTATGCTGTGGAACAAAATCCTGGTACATGTGAGGCAGAGCACCTCGCTGGCTTTGTTCAAGAGAAATCTTGACCAATGGATGGGAGATCGCAGATATAACCCAGGGATTACCTCAGTGTCACTGCTTGATAGAGGCACAGCAAAATAATGGGCATAGTATCCTTCAAACTAAAGGGGTGGCGAAAGCCACAAAACTCTGGGCTAGGCTTATAAATGCCCTTGGGCAGATAGCCTAGTATGAACCTATGAACCTATGAACAACAGCATGCATGGCAGCTATAGTCAATCCATGCTAGAAACAGTATACATTTGTGTGATGCATGTCCTGTGTTACACACAGTCCTCCTAATACCATTCTGTCAACATGCATAACATATAGTACAAAACAGCATGCAGTGCAGCTATAGTCAATCCATGCTAGCAACAGTATACATGTGTGTGATGCATGTGATGTGTGACACACAGTCCTCCTATTATCCATCTGTCTACATGCAGAACATATGGTTCAAAACAGCATGCAGTGCAGCTATAGTCAATCCATGCTAGCAACAGTATACATTTGTGTGATGCATGTGCTGTGTTACACACAGTCCTCCAATTACTCATCTGCCAACATGCATGACATATAGTTCACAACAGCATGCAGTGCAGCTAGAGTCAATCCATGCTAGTAACAGTATACATGTGTGTGATGCAGTCGCTGTGTTACACACATTCCTCCTAATACCCATCTGTCAACATGCATAACATATGGTACAAAACAGCATGCAGTGCACCTATAGTCAATCCATGCTAGCAACAGAAA